>NW_009598918.1:14451-44194 GCF_000690535.1 Cariama cristata
CTCCCCATCCTCAAAAGTCACCAGAAAAAAAACCCAAACCCAACTGAATACATCTGGTGAATTGCATTGTAGAGGGGAAGCTAATGTACTAGGAATAACATCCTGGTGAAAATGAATTCAATTTCCCAAGCAAATTAACAGAAACTGAACTTGTGAGCTGCTCTGAGAAAAAGAAAAACAGAAAGAAAAAAAAAGATGAGAATCATGGAGCTTAGTGTGAGAAATGCGATCGTTATGGATACCACTGCGTGCGCTCCTCATACTACTATGTATGGCTTCATGCAGCATTGCAAACTGGGATCTGTTACAAATTGAAGAATTAGGCACCATTCACTACAAGGGTTATTACATCAGAGTAAATAGCTCAATTGTCCTATTCATGGTGACCAGTCTTGAGTTCAGAAATTATTATTTACATGGGTAGTTTAAACCAGATGCATTTTAAATATACCGTAATCTCTATATAGGAGCAACCTAAAGCATTATGCCTTTGGAAAAATTAAGCCCATCTAATATATTCACATTTCAGACTCTTTAGAAATTGAATTTTTATTTTAAAAGTCTGACTTCTCACCCATGTGGCAGAGAAATCTCTGTAAATCATCTTTCTATAAATGGTTATTTGTTGGGCTTTTTTGCCTGCAAAACCAAATTCTTACAACATCACCTGTGAGAAAGTGCATTCTTCACCCTTGCTGTAGCCTCTTTCATCTAATCAGGGTCAATTATCGCTCTGTACATGTTAACATTACCTACTTAATTGCTAATAATCTTAGCAGATAAGAAGTGAAAAGTTAGTTCTCCCAAGAGGAATCAGAATTTGCTCCCTGAGGGAAAGGTAGAAGGGAAAAAGTAAAGAAAAAAATAAAAGGCACCAGAAAAAAAGAAAAGATGGTTAAAGAAGAAAACAGAAGGCAAACAACATGTGATATTATCCCACAGAGTCATAATAAATGTAATAATCATGCACTCCAGGAATAATGTTAATGACCAGAAATTTGGTTACCGCCTAAAACGATATACTTTGAGATTTGATCTTTTTGAAAACTTCTCACCATCATCTGTGGGAGTACTGCTGTGGGTTGAGTGTAATGCCTGGACCATGATCAGCCACTGTTACCAGAATCTGGCTCTCCATACACGTTAAATTTGGCTCCCCTGACAATCACAGAGTCCACTACTGTGGACTCCAGAGTACTTGCGACATCAAGCCAAGTAACTTTCAGCACAATCCTATATTACAGTGTTGAACACAGAAAATGCACCATCTCCAATGGCATTAAATGTAGAAATGTTGGGTTTTATTTTTTTCCTACCTAACACTGAATTTCAGATGAAGCTAAAATTTTTAGATTAACCTTCTTCCTTTAGAAAACTAGTCATGTATCTTCAAGAGTGAAAATGCCAGTTTTACCTATTAACCATAACCAAGTGCCTACAAAGTACAATGTCTGATAACAGCATGATGGGGCATTTGCCCATTGCGATTTCTGAAGAAGAGTGATACCCACCTATTCTCTAACAATATTTCCTACGTTTGGACTTGAAGGGTTTAAGTATCGGCTGTTCTGGATACAGTGTGGTTTGTGACATCTGATAAGATCTTAAACCAGAATGGTGTAGCTGTAGGCCATAAAATAAGATATCAGAAAATAGAGAGCCAAGGAGATAAATTCTGTGAGTCCACCTGACCAATCCAGCTAAGCAGAGTGCTGGTTTCCTGAATCCCATGAAGCAGGCATGTAAAATATCTGTTTCTTGATGGGCCTGGCAGATGTGATGCCAGAAATAATTCTACTCTGATTTATTTTTGTAGCTTTATCTAGTTCCCTATATTAAACCTACAATCCTAAAATAATTTTAGGGCCATTTATTTTTATGTCTACAAACAGTAGAGTTACCCAAATGTTAAAAGCCTATGCTCATAGGCCCATAAAAGCACTGTTGATTAGATTGCAGTATTTCAGTTTTTAGTTATCAACACTGACACTTTTGGAAAAAATTGAGTACAATATACTTCTGTACACATTGCAGTGTTTTTAACCATTTAGTCAGTACCACGTACATCAAATAGACACCATAATAAAACAGAAATACATTAAACATACATCTGGAAGCACTTTGTAACTGACTTCTGCTTATGAAAACGACTGTACATAATTTCATCATTCACTTTAATTCAGTCACATGCTGCAGTCAATGGAGTCAGATAACAAGCTGCAGTAAGATTCAAGCAGAGATTTCTCCTCGTGCTAAATTCCATGCTTTATCTGTCAGCCCACACTTGCCATCACTTGTGAGTCCATAACGTGGCACCAGAGTCTGCAACAATGGTACGGGACACAGCAGAGACCTGGTGGGGTATTGCGATACTCACCTTGTAGAATGCCATTGCTCTATATTGCTTATATCACATTTCTTGGGTAGTTACTAATAGCAATTCCAGCAGTACTGTGTAAGTTACCCTTAAGCAGCTTGACCAGAAGCTGTAAGGGGAAACCAGATCTGACTTTCTGTTACCAGTAAATGGCAGGATATTTGCATGAGGTACCTGTTCTTTTCTTTTTTACTCTTTATTGCTTGGTCTGAACCGTTACCTTATACGCACGCCAGGATGGAAAGCTGCCATGTATGTACAGTTATTTTCATACTGTATATTTTTCAGTTTCAGCCACAAAGGGTACATTTGCAGCAATAACAGAGGCAATAGCAGTAGACATGGCAAAAAAATCCCCTACCATATCATGACCGATAACATACCCAGCAGAAGCTTGCTCTCAAAGGATATGTATTTTAAAAACAAAAGTACTTTACCTCATCTACTGGTATTCCTTTAGTAATACCAACTAAAGCCCACAAATGGGCCATAACACTGGTGAGTTGGCATACTCTAATGCATGGCCAACCTTCTTTCTGCTTTTTAAGAACCATGTTGATTCTCTGTCAACGCATGGCTGAAGTGATTAGCACAACAGACATACTATAGCAAAAAAAAAAAAAAACAAACCACCACATTTAATCTACACCCATCTACATTGTTAAAATCAACAACAAAACTCCAGTGAAATGTCATGAGTCTCCATGACAGTGACACTTCCAGGAGCACCATTGGTTGTCCTGTTGTATGGTTGGAGACTGCGCCTCAGTAACACATTTCCAATCTTTTCTTTAACTTGTTCAATTATAAAACCAACCTGATACAGACTGATTCATAAGCACAAACCCACAAACACTTCCTTGTTTAAAATGTGAAGAGACATCCTTTGACAGAAACTAGTGATTTAGTTAAGATTCAGTACAATAGAAGAGGTTTCCAAATTGTCTACTACTCAATGATCTGAAATATTTTATAAATATTACATTATCTTAGTTTCAGTGCAACCATCGTTCCTGCAACAATCCAGGCAACTAAACAGAGGTATCCCTTTTATAAGTTGAGGAAACCAAAGCACAGAAAGACTAAACAAGTATTAAAAGATATTATAAAATTTCTGTTCCAACACTAGAAATAAATACAGATTTTTTTTTTTTTTTGAGTCTAAATCGATGTTTTAAATTTCAGCTATGCTGACTTATTGCTTCCCTTTGCTTTGCTGGAGAAAACAGAATATTTAGAGACCATCTAAAAATCTAACACATTAAATATAGTCTGGCAAGCTCTTGAACAGACGAGCATTGTCCCTTACAGACTGACTAGCTGGCCAGTCCAGCTGGCCTGGATGAAATTTCTTTCTTGATAATTTTGTTTACAGGATATATTTTGCTTTGGCACTTCTGCCACCTGCTCTTGTTTTCCATTACTCCATGGCTGTGTAAGTGCTTGCCCACTTCAGTCTACACTTACCCTGAGAGTGCAAAAATGTTTTATTCTCATAAAATAAACTTCTAAACATTCTTTCATTAGTCCAATATGCTACTTTGCATTTTGGTGCTTTATGATGAAGACAGACAGACCGCAGCGAATCTGTGTAACAGGATGGGTCTCATATAAGTCTAACTAGGACAAAATCAGGCACATCTACCTCACCATCCGTGAGCTGAAATAGAAGTATTTTGCTTATTTTGCTTTGTAAAGGAAGATGCCTCAAGATGCCATATATGGCAAATCCTCATTAATTTGCGGTGATGACTGCATGTAGACAGGTTAATAAGTTCAGCAAGTGATGGAGTAAAACCAGTGATGTCAAATAATGCAGAGGACAAGAGCATCCTTTACTCCACCCTCCTGCAGAGCCTTTACAAGTTGCTGTCCCAGCACTAAACAGACGAAGCCCCATTACCTACGGTGGTGGCAGGAGAGAAATGGGACAGCCTCATTTTCCTCTTCCCCGGGGCCTGGGCCATGTGTTGCCAAAGGAAGATAACTGCAGTGAGACTCAATGCAAATCAGCTGAGGGAGCCGTCTCCTGCTCCACAGCTGCAGCAGAACTGCAGCAGCAAGACACTGGATCAGTAAAACCACAGATTAAGAATGATTATCCTTTACTCAGGTTTGCAGTGATCAGCAAGGTTGTAGCCAAGAGGCGACATACTTTCACCATCCCAGGGTTCCCAAGGTGGAACCAGTCATGCTGCTGCTCTAGATGCCAACGCAGCAAACTCACGTTCATTTTCAATGTGGTTTTGAGGTTAACTAACTGATGCTGGTCAAAACCCTGTTATTGTTCGCCAATAGAACAGAGAAAAAAAAAATTATTTTTCCTCCTCTTTGAATGCAGCTGTATTTTACTGCAAAGGAGGGGGAACTGAAAATAATTTTCTGCATCAGTATTATCAATTATCTAAAGCCCATTTGCACCATTATGACTTTAATGTTCTCCCAATAGAAATATAATTCTCATTATTTTTATTGGGTTTTATCTTTATATTGCTATTAAATGCATATCACCAGATTCTCTGTTTTCTTAAACTATGTGGGCCAAATATTCAACCCAGTATGAAATCCTGCCTTTGAAACTGTGCCCCTGGGCTTAGGCGTGTATGCAACGTGCACAATGGTGATGCTGAAATTGCTTAGGCATGGGATCATTTGTATAAAGCTACGCAAACAAACATTCTGCTCTTGAATTTTTCCATAGCCACCAAAACATACTCAGTAGTAATCATATTTCCAAACAACCCTCTTTCTTGACCAAAAAGGACTACTATTAGGGAGCAGGTGATGATGCCCTTCAGCACAATTCATTAAAACATGCTAAGCTTTTAGAAAAATTCTGAAATAACAGGAACTGTTTGAGAATATGATTTATTTGATATTTTTCTATAGATGTTTTAGAATCAAGACAAAGTCAATCCCAGTTCCCTCTTCTCCAATGGTAAGAAAGGAGGGGGTAAAACAGATGTATTCCAACATGGGACTAATTACTGTTGTGGCTTAGTTGTAAGAGGCAGCAATTCTATTTTTTTTCACATGGATTTGCATATTTAGTAAGTAGGGACACCCTCTCTTTCACAATTGAGTTTTTATCTGTTACAGTTAATACTAAGATGACATTCTTATTATATATGAAATCAAAAGACTAGACATTACCAAAATAAAACACAGTTTTTCTTTTGAAGGTATTCACATGCTTCAAACTGTAAATCCAAAGCTGGCACTGGATGAGTATGAAAAAAGTTTTCCAGTGCACTTGCCTTGCTCTAAGTACATTCACTAAAGAAATCCAGAAATAACGTGTTTGAATACAAAATTTCTCCTGCTCCAACCCTCTTATTTGTAATACTTCTGAAAGCATAAGTTACCAGGTAAATCCCACTCTCACTCCTGTCCGAAGCCTTGGAGCCTGGTCCAGCAGCGGCAGCCTCCCTGGCTGCTGCCCCTTCTCCAGGGCAGCACCCTGACGCGGGGACTGCAGCGCTGCCCCGTTCCCATGCAAGCGCTCTCAACGGGCTACTTTGGCCAACATGAGTAATGGAGCCTCTGGGCTGAGTCAGGTCTGAGCAGGCTGGATAAGCCCTCTTCCTGGACTTACATGATGGTTCTTAAGCAGGTTCCCAATGTGATTTTAAACTTCACTTCATCATAATGATAGGCTGCAAACAAGCCTCCTATGAACATAATAAGCACTGTGAAAAAGATAAACTACTTTAAGAAATGCTATGGCAAATACCAACTGGAAATGGGAATAAACCAGTAAGGCCACATATCCAGCTGCCCCCTGCAACTGCCCTCTGCCGTGCACATATGGCTGGCAAAAAAACTCTCACACACAAGCAGGCATGAAAGGGTGGGCATAAAGGCTCCTCTGCTTGTTACCTCATTCCTCATTTTCAGTTTTACTTATGATCGAGTGCTCTTCCAATACACAGATTTACAAGGCTTCATTGTTTCATATGGTAGTAGCTGATGTATCAAACTTTTTTCTTTTCTTTTTGCCTTACAATTCCAGCTCGGAGACTTCTGTTTGCCTTAATGAATTTTGTTTGCATAGTTGACTGGCATCAGGTTAAGCAGGTATTGAAATGTGATATAACAACCTAATCAACCGTTAACAGGTATAGAAGAAGCCCTGACAAGGAACAGTCTGAAACCTGTTCATGATGAAATTCTTTCTGATAAGGGAAAAAAGAGAAGTGTAGGACCAATTCATGCATAAATTGGTCACATTTTCACACCTAGCCCCAATTATCTAAAAAGGGTTTAACATTATATTTATATTGATAAGCTTAACAATGTTGAACCACGACTCTGGGATGATCTGTTACAATTCACATCCAAAGCGACCAGAAGGAATAATTGGAAACCCTCCAGCATTTCAAGAAATAGAAGCAGCCTTGAAAAAGATGAAAACTGCCGTACAAGGTCTGGCTTTTGCTGAAATTACAACATAAATTCCGAATGAAGGATGGCCAAGAATAATTCAACAATTACAAATTCCCCTCTAAAGACATAGGGAATGCTACAAGATTAGAGAAATTGAGTCATCCCAAATGTCTCCCAAAGAGGGGAAAAAAAAAAAGGTAGTAATGACTACAGGCTGACTGAGACATTTGATAGACTCTATCACTGATTGATTGCACAAGGGTTTTAGCTGAATAACCAGTTTTTGTGCCATGAATATCAATTGTTGGCTACATAAATAGAGAGGATACTTGCCAAACAATTATGGAAATCCTTATCCTCGTGACCAGTGTGTAAGTTAACCTCAAGGTATATTAAACTGTCTTTAATGGGCTACAATCATTTTGACATCTTCTCCAAGGCAAGAACACCCATAAATGCCTAACTGATTTCCCATACAAGCCAGGCCAGCAAGGCCAACCTGTCACATGCAAGTATCTCAAACAATCAAAAACTAAATATCTACCCTTAAACCCCCCTTTAGCTGATGAGATTGTGATTCCTCCAACAAATCGTTTCTGTTTTCCAGAATCAACTCATACAATAAGGAAGAAGAAGCTCTCCCCTGAGCACTGCCTACAAGCAGCAGAAAGACCAAAGCAAAGTCATATACAGGCTTTTAAAAATGTATAATAAAGGAATATAGATAATAACACCACCTATAAATCAAGGATGTATCATTCAAAAGGCAGAGAATTTCATTTTCCCCTTCTCCAAAACTATCACAGAAGTACAAGTGTCAATGAATGCTGGTGCTGGTTACAGCACCCTATACAGCGGCACCCCAGGTTTTATGGCAAACACATTTATGAGTGTTCCACCATCAGCCTTTCCTTTCCCATCCCCAGATGCTGGAGGGCAGCCCATGCCGCTGGCCTCCTCCTTCAGGGATCTCTCCTGCCTTTCCACCCCATCTTCAGCTCTTCCCTGTTCCCTCCCTACTGTAGGAGTGGCTTGACGCAGGTTTAGCCCTGAGCTGCCATCCTTGCCCAGCAAAGTTTAATTTTGCATACATGGCTGAGAAGTCTTGAGCTGTCACAGATCAGGTCTATACTGGACTGTGCCTGCAAATGAGGTTTTTTGCCTTGTGACAGGTCTAGAACAATATAATAAACTGCAGTTGAGTGAAGACAATCTTTTTATCCCAAAACTGCTGGTAAATTGGAAGATTAGAAAAGAAATCCTTTGAGGATGAAGATGCTGCGTTTGTTTCAAACCATATTTTCATTTAGAGTAAAAGAAAATGAAAAAATAGACAAACAACAAAAAAAGAAGGAAAAATCAGAACAAAGTCAAGTGAAATAAAACAACATTTTCTGTTTTGAAAACATCAGGATGAAACACTGTGAATAAAGACAGTGAAATGACATACTTGGAAAACACAGGAGTGAAACACTCAGGAATTTTCTGGAGGTTTTTGTTACCTTTCTTCCTTTATGTGAACAACTTAGTTCAACCAAGAATAATTTAACAATATTTTAACATTGCTGATTCTCTGTTTTTCATGCACACAAATATAAAAAGAGGATTAAAATGAAAATTTTTGCTCAGTTCTTGTAAACCAACACAGAGGCACTTACAGAGCTGATCTGGCGAGGTGCTAAACACTCCCATCAACCGTTGATGAGCTCATCTTTGGAGACAGGCTGATGACAATCATAGAATTATAGAATGGTTTGGGATGGAAGGGACCTTAAAGATCATCTAGTTCCAACCCTTCTGCCATGGGCAGGGACACCTTCCACTAGAACAGGTTGCCCAAAACCCCATCCAACCAGGCCTTGAGACAATGCTGAGTCCCATCCTGAAGCCAGCCTCTGAGGTGTCTGCTATGCTATTGCCCACCCTCCCTGCCCCCAAATCAGAAACAATAAGTCCTAATCAAAGCTATGTAGTTTCTTAGGTGCTCATAGCGATGGGGTGATAGCCTTCTCCAGCGTGCACTGGTTGACATGAGTAACATCCGTCATCTCTGTTTGCTCTCCCTTACCTCCCCAGGGGATGAAATATGTGAGGTATTTTGTTACCATGGTCCTTTCTAGTCTTGGAAGTCCCCCAGATCCTTAGTGGGCTAATGGGGCTTTGCACAGCATCCAAGAATTAGATAGATTTCAAATCACAGCAAATACTCCAGCCTCATTTTGGCTGTTTTTTTTTGGGGGACAGGACCCTATTTCTGCCCACCTGTAAAAGTTGCGTCTATAACTGCTAAAATCTTCCTGCTTGGTACGCAACTAGCCAACTTTCCCATGAAAGCTAGGTCTTTCGTATATATTATATAGGTCATATATATTATATAGGGACCTTGGTGCCTAAGCGCTTAGATTTGCATAAACAGTGCCAGTGTAATTTAAAACTACGGTGCCAGCACCTCATTTCTAAGGGATTTCAGGGGTGTGGATGTGTACTACAGAGTGGGCCAGGAAGAGAGTCAATATTCATAATATGCTTCCCATAGGGTACTCCTGAGAGTACCTCTAAAGTACATCACTGACATTTATTAACAGATCCTTAGAAATCTCTCATTGAATGGCACAAAGACAGTGTTATTGTCCCATTCTATAGAGGGGCAACCTGAGGTAGGAATTTAGAGATACATACTATCTCACCGAGACATTAAATGAACAAGCCAAGACAGACTCCAAGCATTTTTCACTCCTAGGGTAAAATTGTACTGGAGTGCATTTCTGTGCGAGCTTTCACTCATGGCCAGCAGGAACGAGCAGCGAAGGCATAGCTCAGGTCATCTGCAGGGGGTGAAGTCACAGGCCTGAGTGTGACCAATATTACCTCCACAGAAAACATCACTACCACAAAGAAGAGATCAGAGGTCTACATCAAATTATTCAAAATTTTCTATTTTGTAGACTTGCCACAGGGTGGGTAGCAGCTCCCTTCAGAAAAAAAATAAACAATAGACCATTATGAATGTCACCCTGGCCATACACAGAGAAAAACCTGAAAAGGTAACTGAGCTTGATGCCACAACTTCTCAGGGTTGCAGCTCTTTGCTTTGGAGGTGTTGCTTGGTGATGGCAGTAAATCCCAGAATCAACGCATCTTCTCCTAGAAATACCACTGCATTTTATTTATACTTTTTTGTTTTAATTAAATATTCTTTCATCCATGGACCTACAGAAGGAACTATGTCACCTGGGTCAGAGCCACCTATATTTGAAGTTATTAACAATCCTTGCAATCAGGAAACAGAAAGGAAGAAAAGAAGGGAAGTAGGAAGAAACCTGCGCAGTGCAGTAAGAAGGATAACACGCAATATACGTACATTCCTCTTGCAGGAGTGTTAGCACACTTAGGTCAGCATCTAAAATCTTCCACACCTCTTAGAGTTACTGACATCCTATAAAGCTGACAAGTGGCCGTCACAATCAAAGCTGTGCCGGTTCCCCTCCCGCTTCCCTCCAGCCTAGCAAAGTGCCCGGCATTAGCCTGGTAGGAGAGACGAGCAGACAGATCGTGGCACCCCTCCCAGGTGGAAATGCAATGCAGTTGTTCCCCCATGTCTCAGGATACAATTAAAACCACAATATTTAAATGCTGCTGTCCACCTTTGACAGACAAAACCACAACACTGCACTGCCTGGACATGGAATTAATCCAATGTGGAGGTGTGCACTGAAAATCAAAGTTTGCAGGAGCAGACAAAATCCAAGTCACATTTTTTTTTCCTCCTGTTATTAGATAAAACATATAATGATTTCAGATGTGGACAAACTTGGTCCTTGTAGTTTCTGTAATATGATGCTGCACAGCAATGAATGTCTTACACTTGCAAAACACTTGTTGGATCTTTGAATAATCCAAAAATATGAAGCAGGGCAAGACATTCCCGCAGTTCATCTTCACAAAACATGATGTCACTTACGTACAGACTCTTAATCCTATTCCTCCTCCTATTTTCCTTCCAAATATCTGTTTTGTATGGAGTTATCCATCAGACAGCACATTGTCAATGAGATGTGTCATTGCTGCGTGTGTATTCTGATAAAATGAAACTAATGCATATGTAAATCTGCCTTCTCAGGAAAAGTGTGCGGAAACACTTTTGACTTGAAATCTCTCACTGTAAAAAGATTTAAGAAGGGTAGAGATAAAAATTTCCCAATTGCAAGACTGAAGCAGTGGCCCTTGAGATCTGAAGTATACAGTCCCCAGAGGGACCCCCACGAAAGCCAAGGTGCCCACCCGGCCCCATCCTACCTGGGCCAGCACCGTTCCACAGCCACGCTTGACACCGGGGAGCGGTGGTGGTGGCCCCCACTGCTGAGGTCCCTGCTCTCCAGGGGCCGTTGGGATGGAGAAGGCCCTCATCCCACCGCACCGTGAAGGCGAGAAGCGCCTGGGGGCAGCAGCCACGTAACCTTGTAAGAGCGCTGGGCAGCCGCACTAATAAAATCATGCAGACAGCCAGCATGTGCTGCTTTCAAAATATTGCGCTGCTAGCGACTGTCGGAAAAGTGATCATGGACACCTCCATGAAAAAAACCCAAACAAATGAATCCTGATCCTAGTAACATGGATTTAGCTCTCTAATTGATTTTTTTTAATTTTTAATTTTTTTTAAAGGCAAGCCCATCAGCTCTTTTGAATGGACTCTTAAATATAACCATTTACAATAATTTGTACGAAAAACAATTTAAAGAAAGGATTTAAAGATATCATCTGGCAAATTGCTTTGTTGACAACAGATAGATATTAAGTGCAGTTTATTCTGGCCGTAATTAGGCACCACTTTCCTAGCTTTGTGATCATAACAGGGGTTTTTTATTACTATTTTAAACAGATTACAAAAACACCATAACGCTAATAGACACCTTCGGAAAAGAGTAAAAGTAGGCACATAAAGACATTAATGAAAAGTTCATCTGAAATTAAAAAAAATACATCCCTCTCAAGTAGTTAACTCTTATTCAAAATAAAATATATAACTGATTTATAAACAAACCAGCAAAGTTATTACTGACACACAAGTGCATATGTGTATGCACTTTGCCATCTGTACGGACAGAATTTGCAAGTAGAAGTATAAGGATGCATAAGGTAGAAAGAAATTCACTTGTTATATGTGTATTATATGTACCTGCTTTTCTAAAAAATAGTGTTTCTTAGTTCTTAACCCCCAAACCAAGTTTATATTACATATCTTAAATGTTATAGACTACATATACAAAGAAAGCTTTTCTTCTTTGTAACACCATTTTTAGAAGCAACTGATGGTTTTGTGTAAACCTGCTGCTTTTGAGAGCAGGGAGGTATCCTTTACAGAAGAAAAGTGAAAACCAAAGCTGTCTGTTTATAAAGTATTTTTATGAGAGTACAACTGTCTCTGCAGTTGGAAAGTGGAAAATATAAATACAAGACCTTTGTGATCTGAAAATATAGTAGTTTTTAAGCTGCACCTTTTAAAAAAATATCTCAAAACCTGAAAACCTTCTGCTGTATCTTGCTGTTTAAAGTAACAAGGTGCATCCTTCTTTGCAGCAAGTAATATATTAAATCACTTGTACTGCATATCTCTCAGAGTATGCTGTGCCCGAGTTCAGTGAAAGGCTTTGTTTTGGTTTCTAAGTGCTTTCTTGTTTATTTGAAATGGCAGTATTTACATCTCTTAGCTTATTAACTCTAATCACCCAGTTCAGTAATTAAAAAAGGCAGAGTTGTCTACTGACATTGATCACAATACAAAAAGCCGTAGTAAAATGAGTCTAATGAAATATTTTTGTAAATTGTAAAAACAGATAATTATGGGAACAGGGAAAAAAACCCCACCCTAACTGTATAGCTTCTTTTAATGAAATCAATATGCTATCATTGTATTAAGGTAGTGAAGCAAAGCTGCGAGATCATGGAGTTTGATAGGACATTGACAAACGTATTAATGATTTTGCAGCTTTCTGATGACTCCATGGGATGATGTCTGAGATAAACTCAATTTCTTTTTTTTTTTTTTTTTCCAAACACTCACCCTTTTATATGAAAAGTTGGAAAAGAAAAGGCCAAACAACAAGCTGCTTGCTGGAAATGGAGTGGGCAACACTCTGAAATTCATCTGCTGGAAAAGGTGACTTTTCTTCATTCAAAGGAACTTCTTTTCCTTTTAGTGGTAACCATCTGTTGATAATTCTGTTTTATGAGATTATTTTTGAAATAGAAACACTATATATTATGACTTTTCCTCCACATATAGTATTGTTCAAATTTCAAAAGACACTGTATTTGGTAACTAACACTTATTACTTACTGCCCTTTACAAAATATTCTTGACAGAAGGTTAGAAACTGACATTTTTAGTTGAAAATAATGCATTGTCAAACAAGAAAACTGCAGGCTATAATTTTTAACACATGTATCTATTATTTTAAACATGAAACATTGCATCAGTTTGACATTAATTTATATAATACGGACAGAAAAGGATAATGTAATTTTCAGGGGCTATCTACATTTAATTAACTAGCATCAGTCGCCTGTAACAAAAGAAAACTCTGCTATGAAAAAAAAAGCCTGTTTGTACACCTTCTATCATGCATTATTGAAACACACACTGTCATTATATGAAATAATAAGTGCTTAAATAGAGGCAGCAACTAATAAATGCAGACACAAAACTTTCATAAAAGTTTGTAAATACAGTATTGTATGGAAATTCTGATGCATATTAGCTCTCATATGCACTGTAAAATGTTTTATTATGAAAAAAGTGGGTAAGATACTTATCTTTTAAATTGGAGTTTAATATTTTATTAGTGCCAGGCACATAATTCTCATCAAATGGCAGGAAACTCTTTTTTGTATGGATATAAATGTCTAGAGTTTAATATTTCAAAGATAAGTACCTACTACTGCATCTATCACACCGCAGCTTAATGGAATTTACTTTTTCTTAAATATTTATACTGTATGTGTGTTTGGTTGTCAAATGATTGTATAACTACTGAGGCAGAACTGATAAGCTGAGCAACAATCTTGTGAATTATTATTTTTCAAATTTGAAATGTTTAAAATCTTGAATACAATAAGGAATAGAGGATTTGAGAATTTTCAAACATGCCATTTTCTTGGAAAAAATAGTATTCTATAATTGACAAACAAACCAAAAGTTCTTCTAAGTGAACCCTAGATTGCAGAAATCGTCTGACTTTCCCCAAAGAAATTACATTTAAAGAAGAACAGGATGACATTAGCGAGAAGTATTTCCTGAGAATCCAAAATACACAGTAGTGAGCATATTAAACTGAGACCAGTCTCTGATATTTCTAGTGTAATGTACAGAGCGCATCACTCAGGTTCTGCAATACTGCAAACTATTTCATCAGTTCTGAGAAATGCTTTCTGATCCATGCTGATACAATTACCTAGCCTTTATTGGCAATTTAGACCTGCTTTTAGGGACATTTTAGAGCAAATGATGTTTTCTTGATATTTTAAAAAAGCAGCACTATTTGCTATACCTTTGGGATAAGGTAGAAATGGAGTTAGAGGCTCATTAAATATCTGATTGGTACAATGTGGTTTTTGTTACTGTGGACTAAACTACCAAAAATGAAGATATGTTCCTGGAGGTTCTGCTCCCCCTTGCAATCAAATGGTATTTTTATTTGGAATATTTCTGTAAAATATCAGTTGGCATTTACTACTATTATACTACTTACAAGAGCCTTAAAATCTGCCTATTAATTGAAAGATGTTGAAACTTACCTAATAAATTTTTGATATGAGCATGTGTGAAGGGCACACCACATCTTTCTTTGTTCCTATAAAAATGTGATGTCCAGGCTATGACCAAGTGAGCCTGAATTCCTTTTGATGTTTCTGTAAGTAGAAAAAAGTCAAGCAGTTACAGAGATGAAAAAACTATTGAGATACTCTTAAATGTTTTTTTTACGCAGGGATTTACCTGAAATTACATCTGAAACTAGACAACAGTCTATGGAATGACACAAAGCCTAAAAACTCCTAGCAGTTTGTCTTGCAACTGGTATAGCTTTAACAGAGACTTAAAGACAGCTGCAGTAGCCTTAAATTTTAGAATTTAATTCAAAACCTGCTTTCCTAAGCACTGGCAAAGCTGCTAAATTAGGTCCTCTTGTCCTGATTACTTACAATAGCATATACAGTCAAAAGCAGACACAAAGGTTCTATCAGTTAACATTTCTTTTATATTTTCAACTGTTTTCAATTTTACCCCTGCTTTTGGAAAATTCGCATGAGTGTTTCTGGGTTCTTTATATTACACAGCTATTTTTATGCCATATTGGTCTGAGTAAATAACATACAGGAAAGTGTGATAAATCAAGACCATACAATTGTGATAAATAAAAGCTGATAATTTAAAAATTTTAGATAGAAGTGAGATGTCTCATGAGAATACTAGAGTGGTAAATAAAATCTGCTAATTTAAATCTTTTAAAATAATGCTTCCTGCCGTTGGCATCCAACAAACAACGTAGCAAGATGGTTATTAAGCAGCCCTATTGAGGAGAGGATTGCATCAGTGTTGTGGGGATGAAACTTCTGTACTGTGAGTTTCTCTAAAGAGGTGGAACTCTGCAAATCTTACATAGCTGACGCAGATAAGCAATTCGGTGTAAACAAACATATAAACAATTTGATTGAAATTGAAGTCATAGCTATTTTTAGACCAGGCAATGCTGCTGCTATAGTGCGCATCACTGAAATCAGTTTGAAGTAAGGTAGATTGCGTTGTGGCTTAGTTTTAAAGCTAAGTATGTTTAGCTCTTTCACTCTGAGTGGTTAACGGACAGGCAGGGAAATTATCTGAGATTTGCCTATTCTGAATCAGACACTCATCCACCACATTAAGAAAGATTTTTAAGGCCTCAGTTTCAGAGAACCAGCTAGACATCTCATTGCCACAACAGCTTTTTTGTCCTTTCACTGCTCATTGAAGATTTTCTAGCTGTAAAACAACAAGCAGTTGGAAAGCCTAATGCAGTTTGCATCACTGTGGGGGAAAAAAGGAAAAAAAAACAACAAAAAAAAAGGCAAAACCTAAAAAAAATCTGCCAGAAATGCAGCCGGGCCACATTGCTGGGAAGGTCCAGGGGGACTAGCTGGCCCCAGGGGCCAGGATGTGCTCCCCTACCCTGTACAGTGAGAAGCCAAAAAAAAAAAAGCCCCCCAAACTCCCTCCACCCCAAAAGGCAGAGTCAGATCGACAGTCACACAACCTTCATTAGGCCCTATCATTTCCCCTAAGAAAATCTCACCTGTTGCCATCACACATTTAAACAACTGGTGCCTGACGCTTTGTGCTTCAACGGCCTCCCCTGCGAGACCCCACCTGCCTGGGCCTACTGTGGGGTGGGGTAAGGGCTCCACAGACATGCCCTGCTAATTTCCCTGGCACAGGGTTCATATTCTGAAGCTACAGCCTAGCTACCATTGAGAGGAGTTTAGGGAGAATTAAAGGACTCTTTGGAAATGCCGTTTGGTTATTCCTACCCCACAGGTTATTGTTTACACTCTTAAAAACAGAGTCCAACGTTCGGATAAAGTATTACTACTCCGGTTGCCCAGCCAAGCACAGTGATACCCATAATGAAGCAAAGATACAAAAGTTAAGATCATGTGTTAGGCAAAATGTTGAGCTTTAGTGACTGGTTCTTTTTTAAAAAACAGACTTTGAAAAGTGAAATAAAAACATGGGCTGCCAAGCACAGAAAAATGTAACCTGCTGGCTCTGAGCTTGACACTGGCAAGTTCAGCAGCCTCATCCATCGGCATGGAGGGCTGCGGGATCTGGGACGTTCTGTTTCCCCTAAACAAAACTTGGTGAGAGGTGGTGCAAAGTATTACCTTTCAACTCTGAATTTTTCCAATTAGTGAGTTTTTGTTCTCTTGAAAAAAAAACAAACAGCAATGACCAACAAACATCATAGATGCACCCGTATTTCATGTTCAGCGCCCATTACTCATACTGGCAGGAGCACAGTTGTAGGTGCAGTTTTTAGAAATGTTAGCATGTATCTAGGAAAAATAGCAGTGGTTGACCATACCAGTTATATTGCAGAAAGAGCTCAGAATTTGGTAGCAAAGGACGGCATACTCTGGGGTGGAAACTGGTCCTACAAGTGCACATGAGCAAAAAACCCCAAATCACCACTGTTTTGCGAGGAGGGAGGCAGAGAACAGAGCCAGTAGCTGGCGCAGCAGGTCCTGGGGCTGAAGGAGGCGATGGCAATGGCTCCCAGCACAGCAAGTCACCGGGACCTGCTGCAGAGTTAGAAGTCACAACTAAGCTGGAGGAAGGAAGTTTTCCAGAGGCCGAACTAAGAGAGAAATGAGCTGGAAAGCCCAGTACAAGATGCACAGTACTCCTGTGACCAGACATACACAAAAGACCTGCTTTTTCCCCTGTGCTTTTAAGCAAAGGACATTCAGAGGAGCAATGCCCCAGTGACTGAGGTCACAGGGATTAACAGTGCTTGCCCTGAAAAGCGCAGAAATGATCTCATGCACTGGGCTACATAAAAGGACGAGGACTCAGCAGCCCTGTCTGCGAGTGTCAAAGTGCTCCTTCCTTTGAGGAGCATAAATACTGTGACCATATCCGAGGACCACACAGTTCCCATCAGCATCTCTGCATATCAGGGGCATCATTGCTATCATCAAGCAGTCAGCCTGCCTCTGAGCAGATATTAGACCACTGCCACAGCGAAGTTCAACACAGTTTGGAGACAAAAACAATAGAATAGTGGTTGCAATGCCATACGGCATCTGTATTAACATGAGCAAATTATTTTGGTAGGGATTCAATTTCATAAATGTGGCTTCAAAGGCTGTTCCATGAGCACTATAATGCTTTTTTCCTTCTCACCAAAATGAATAAAAACTTTACGATAGGTTCAGCACAGTACTTAAGTATTTGTTTTCTTAATTTCTTAAAACAAATTGGATTCCCAGTAAATAAAGAACTTGGACAGCTGCATTAAGCAAGCAGTAGGGAAGCAATCTCATAATGATTATCATGCAGAAGCGCACCACAGAAGAATTCCCAGAATTTCATCCAAACTGTTATTTGCTCTATTATAAACCTTCTATAAAACCCAATATAAAAATTCCTGAAGGAAGAGAAAGCATTTTTAAATATTTGCAAATACCCTCCAATGATTAAAGAAATGTGCGAAGGATGAGATGTTAACGAATGACAACGGAATTAGGAGATACGGTCCTCCTCCTTATTTTATTGCACTGAGAGGCAATCAGAGCAGTTGTAACCATTTTCCTTCCAGCTGAAAGTTTGTGAGGCCAGACCACCTCGCTTTTGATCACAAACCCTGCAGAGCAGACTTGTCCCAGGTTCCTGCACGAGCTGACTCCACACACAGCAGGTCTGGGGGGCTCGACCTCGAGGTAGGTCTCATTCACCCTAGAAGGCTCTGGGACTTCAGCCATCAATGGGCATTGGGGTGAAAATACCAGAAGTGCTAGTCCTGTGGTTTCAAAGAATAGGAGCATGTGGGACTAATGAATCTCAATGACAGCCCATAGTGCCCGGGATTTTGCATAAGGATATTTGTGTGCTTCTTTATCTAAATTTCTTTATTTATGGCTATAAGGCAGGAGGAGTCAGGACTGGCTAACGCTTGCCTGGTGTTCTCACCAAGCGTACAGGTACTGATGTACAGACCTGCACTGCCACAACAGTACTGTATCTGGACAGCAAACCTCTCACCTGTTGTCTCTTACCTTTTGCATAGAATTTGTCTTTCAGAAAGAAAATAGCTGTGCACAGGAATTTTCATAACGCTTCAAGGGGACTCGTAAGCTTTCTGCAGTGATATATGAACTCACTCCCCTTGGTGCTGCCAGGAGGGAGGTCAGCAAGGAGACATCCCATACAACTGATTGGGTTAGAACATCCACAACTCTAATTATCATTTATTTAACCTTGAAAAAAAAAATCCCATTGTAAAGCAGAATATTATTTTAAAAAGTTAAAAATAAAATCTGTCATCCCATGAGCAGCCCTTTGTGGATTTAACAGCTAAGGCAGGCTCCCAGGAAGCAGGGGTTTGGGATCTTTCCAAACAAAAAGATTCGGCCAAAAAATTGAAATCTCTCTTCTGTGAGCAACTAATTAGACTTTGACAAGTCTTACAGCCATTAACATCCCTCCACAGGCCTCCACAGGACACGTTTGCACATGCAATGTTATTTTGGCGAGCCCCACAGCCCCTGGGAAGGAAAGGCAGCGTCCAAGCAAGGCAGCAGCACCCAGCCTCGCGCCCAGCCATGCCTTGGGCAGTGCAAAGCCGGAGCTTGTGAAGCTCACTGGCAGAGCTGCTTGACGTGGGTTCAACGCTGTACTGACACTTCTCCGTGGCCAAAGATTTTGCCTGGGATAGCTCAATGATTTTTGCACCTTGCTTTTTTA
Organism: Cariama cristata; assembly: GCF_000690535.1. Taxonomy (NCBI): domain Eukaryota; kingdom Metazoa; phylum Chordata; class Aves; order Cariamiformes; family Cariamidae; genus Cariama; species Cariama cristata. The sequence continues at coordinate 33,711 of NW_009598918.1, forward strand.
ACTTTTTGCTCTTGCTGTTCTGCCTAAAGCAGTCCTATTCCTCCCTGACTCCGGGGCTGATTTGAAGACAACCAATACATCTCTCCTCGTTGCTTTTGCTCTCCCCAGTGGTCACTGCCAAACGGACTCCTATAAGCTCTTGGGAAACAAGTAGTGTCCAGCTCTCATAGACCCTCACCTATCCCCAGGCTGAATGGGGACTCCGCAAGCTGTCATCCAATGGCTTCACAAACCTAATACGCCTATCAACCTCGTAGCATCCAGCTGACATCAGAAGATGCAATTTTCAACCCACTCACTGTTTTATGGCAGGTGATCTTCTGAAGGGTCTGATTGTGGAGCTCATAATCTTCCCTGGACGATTTAGGAGCACAAACCACCACATGGATGTGACATCTGATCACAGTCAGCAGCAGAGGTAACTGTCTGTAGGACGTGAAGCCTCTTCCCTATAAGACATAATCCTATATGTGTGTATATTTATACATGGAAGAGAAAAAAAATCTCATTTCTACCAGCATGGTAAAACATGCCTTTCTTTACACAGAGATTGCCACAACTACTGATGAGTTTCCACATTTCTCAGCCTAGGAAGGCAGAGCAGATGTTTCTGTGGGGAAAAATCAGGTCACCAAAGGGGACATCCTGCATTCCACCTCCATGCTGTCAGGGACGGAGAAGGGCAAAGCCTGCTCAACGACCAGAGAGTAAATCCAGGGCAATGCCATCAAGTTAATAACTACCCAACTTTATGCAAGCAGTATACTAACTTACCCACAGTTTAGAAGTGTCTACTGCTGTTTCATTAAACAGTAATTCTTGTAAATTTGAGAGCATAACTGTAATCAGCCCTAAGGGCATGGTGTTTCTATTGTCACTGCCACTAAACCACCATACTTCTTCCCGCACAGTACAAGGTGTATTTAATTTTCTAACTCACATACAACCTTGCCTTCTTACAAATTTATAACAAAACTTCAGGAGACCGTGCTCCCTCCCAGATGTGGTTTTATACCTACAAAAGTGCACCAAGGCAGAAGGGCCCCGTGGTGCTCCACTCCAAGCAGAGGCACGCATCAGGGCTGCTCTCCTCCACAGCTTCGGGAGACCTTGCTGCCAGCTGGGAAAACACACATTTTTGGAAACACCAAAACCCCTGAAGAGTGTTACCGGGAACAGAGACACTTAAAAAACACCCGGCAGTTTTGCAGTCGCAGCTTTTTGTATGTTGGACCTGATTCATGGTTAGGATTTATGCCTTATTCAAGCTGATAAAACTTTCTTCATTTTAGCAAAGTTACACTACCATAAAATGGAAATATTAATCAGGTTAATCCAATCCATGATTTGGTACTTTCTTAAAAGTAATAGAATTTAGCCTCACACTGCCTCTTTTTTTTTTTTTTTTTTTTTACTATAAGAATGACTTAAAAAAATAGCATGTGATTTTCACCTCTGGATCCCTAAGTACCACCTGTCTCCTGTATATCTATTTTTAAGACAGTAAATGCTGCAGACTGAAACTGTCCATACTGTTCTGTAACTCTCAGTACTGAGTCAATTGTCAAGACTAACCAAATAAATGAACAAATAATAATGACCTTAGTGATACCAGCTCATATTTACTCTGAAATATTATTTCAAATGATGTCTGATGTTTGCTACTCTACAACTATGGATTTATACATATTGTAAAGTGCAATAAAAGCTACTGTCAAAGAATAAAGGGAAATACAGCAGAGATGATGCATTTTTCCACCTGAGTAGAATGTCTTCAGATTTACTAGTGGTAAAGTGAAAACTGTGTAAAGTAGCATAAGAAATGGAAATGAAATGGGAAAATCTCATTTGTGCTTTCCCTCTACCAATGAAGTTTTCTTACTATTTGGGAATACATTAGGCATCAGTGGAAATTGATCTTGTATTTGAAACAGAAACAAAGGAAACTTACCATTAATGCAAAATGACAATGGTTTTAATCTCTAAAATATACTGAAAATACAAAATAATATTTTGCGTGATTTATCAGAATTACGCTTCTGGCAGCCAAAAGGATAAAATAGACGAATACTCCACGAGGCACTGGTTTTCTGAGGAAGTATAGTGCAAGATTACTGTGCATGCTGTCTCCATCTAGAATGCTTTCTTTCCGTGGAGTCGCAGGCACCTAGTATTTTAAATTCCTTGCACTGCATCAGGGTTATGGTACTATGTTACAAAGTTATTCAGAAACCTGATTGGCCATGTTCCTGCAATACATTTTCCTAACCCCAAGATAAAGATCCATGCATCTCTTTACCCTTTAAACAAAAAAGCTATTGTAATAGCATGTAGTGTGATGCATGGCATGAATACCAAAACATGTACATGCACTGCTAAACTGTTTAAGTATGGAAGAAGTAGTGTCTAATAGCACCAGGAAATTGAAATTTAAAAATTTTTCTCACTCACTTATTTGATGAGAACTGGGCTGCTGACAGGTGAAGCAGAAAGTCATTTTTCAAGTTAAATGCCAAGTGGTTATATAGCATAATATTCAGTCAAAATTAACCACCTCACTGCTGCATTGACATACAGCATATTTAATGGCAACAGTTTCTGCAAAGAAAACTATAGACCTTGGGGAGTTTTGAGAAAATGGAATGAAAATCTTACTAATACTTCAGTTACTTGCTTGAAACAAAGAACAATAGCGTGCCCTAACTCATGGCAGAGAGGACAAAACATAGCTATTTGTCAAAATTATAAATATAGTTTTTCAGACTCTTCCACACACAGATTGCATGTTTTAAGACATCAGACATGCATACTTAATTTATGAACCAGTTTGGATCCACAACACAATTTAGGGACAGAAGAAAGGCTTTTTGGTGCATTTCAAATAGTTCTTTGCAGTATCTCAGGCTCCATCTCAGGGTCATGGTCCTGCAAAACAACATCTATAAGCTTCCTGGACTCTTACTACCATCTCTGAGGACTTTACACAGCTCAGCTTCAAGGCTACGAATTGAAAGCGCAAATCTCTTTCCAGTGGGAGCTTGGCTTCAAACTTCTGGATTTAATTTTAAAGCACAAAATAGTAAAATATATTTTGAATTCTGAATGACTTTTGAAGTTATGGTAAGTTGAGTACATAACATAGCTAGCCTTTAACCCTGGGACAGGCACTCTTGTTGAGGGATAATGCTCTTTAACTGTGGTTTTATTTTTTGTTTTTGTTTTTTTCATTTGTTTGTTTGTTTGTTTTTCAAAACACAGTAACTATTCCTTGTGTGCTAAAACTTCTTACAGGGATAGGCTGCAAGGAACTACGTTTCTTCTCTTTGTGCCAAAAAACCCTGACTTATACAAAGAAAGCATTATTGCCCAAATAATCAGAGTGCATAAAAAGTAAATTCAGACAAAAGAAGCATAAGAGGGCAGTAAATGGAAATTTTTAATGAGAATAAACTCCTAGGCGTAATAGCAAAACAGAGGGAAAGGCAGATAGTGGCATACTAAAAAAAATACATTTACTACTTTCACTAGCCTTTCATCATAAAAATTTACACTACAGGTGCTAAAATTAGAAAGGAGCAGAGCAGAAAAGAACACCAACAGAATGAGCTTTGGTGGGATTTCCTGCTTTTCAAGAACATTTAAGTTGTATTTGGATTTTCCTCCCCAATGCCCTAAAGGGCCAGGCAGGGACCCCAGCATTCCCTCCCTCCCACCATCACCAATTTGGATGGAGATGGGGGGTGAGCCTCCACGGATGAGCTCCCAGCGATGAGTCCTGGAGAGCTGGTCAATGGGAAGCACCACGGGAAGGGATGGAGACAGCACACAGGTTTTGGGTGTTGCTTCTTGTGCCTCCCTTTTAACAGAAGGATCAACAAACTCACGTCAGCCGGGCTGCCGGGAGGCCCAGGGAGCAATGGGAATATCTTGAGGATAAGCAGAGCAGGAAAAATCAGAGATCTAACCCAAAGTCAGTCCTCTAAAACAAAGGCAGAGACAAACTCTTAAGGCCAAAGATCTGCCTGTCCCTTCTCATCAGTAAAGTCAGGCTTCATAAATGAATATATTGTGAAGGGAGATTATTAAAGAGGAAAGCATAGATGGCTTTTTGTATATATCAAAATTCTTTCTTTTGCCTTGACAGGATCAAGCAAATAATTCCTCAAAAAGTCACAGAGCTATTCAACAGGTGAACAGCTGCCAAGACAATTTGAAAACTCTACATTATGGTCCATCATGTAACTCATGTTTGCTCAGTAAATATTATTCTCTTGGGACATCTCATGCAGAGAAACAGATGCCAGTTGATGACCCAACCTTTTCCTGGTCTTTCACTATTGTTTATGTAAAAGAAATACAAGTAGATATTTATAAATAGAAATTACTCAAATCTCACCAAAGTGATGTTTCCTTATGTTCCGTTCCTCTTCTGTGCAATATATCTGAGGTTTTGCTGGTTGAAGTCCAGGGAGGGGTGGTGCGGGGGTGGGAAGAAAGATTGCAGTTAATGCGTATGAAACTATCTCAAGGATTTATGCTATACGAGAAGAGCAAAACCCATAGATTTGTATAATTTTTACTAGAAAAAGATGTATAGAGTTGGCAGCAGCAGTAAGATGAAGGGAAATCATGAAATTCTTCATACCATTATATGAAAATTGTCAAAGTGTTGGGATGCCCTAATCATCCATGAGCCAGCCGAAAATAAAATGTATTTATACTGGAATTTTTCAGCATCTTCGGACAGTAGCTTAGCTTTGTTATAAGTTGTAATGTTCCACAAAATACTGTTTATTTTATCTTGTCACAGAATACAGTAATAAAAGAATTGTAAATGTATCTTATTTATCAGCGCGTCTGCACATTTGGGTTATCACAGGAGACATGGGTTATTTTTCCTTGAAGGAACTGAAATGTCTGGTGGTTACTTTAGATGAAAACAGGAGCAACAAAAAGCACTACAGAGATATTCCTCCTGGTCGTTGAATGTGATGCTTCTTACCAATTATATCTTATACACAGTTATTAGAATATGGTTTAAGGGGTTTTGTGACAAAAAGAGAACACATCTGAAATGCACACCATTATTAGCAGTACCCTGTAATGTCCTATTGCATGTTGGAATTTATGTAATAAAAATGTTAAACAGCCAGTAATTGGATTTGTTTACAGGATCTAAAGAGGGGAATTGGGATGAACCCATGAATAACTTGCCTTGGAGGAGTCTTTTCTAACTGGATACGGATGGATTGGACCCGGAAAAAGAGACTGATGCAAAGCGACTGTAAAACATTATTCACTTATATTATTACTTGGAGTATACTGACTATCATGAGTAGGTTTCTTCATGGTCAATCAATATTGCCCTGGTATTAAAATATTTTTAACGTGACTCATGGAACCTGCTCTTGCAGAAAAAGTGGAAGAAAAGGAAAGAAAGCATGGGGAAAAAAAATCCCATGATAATCTCCCTCCAGAGAGTCAGCATGGAGCCAAATTACGCACCGGAGAGCACAGGCTGCAGGACCCATCCAAACAGGGCGAGAGCCATCCGGGAGTGCTCCCCAGCCCTGGCTGTCCAAGCCCCACGTGCCGCTGTGTCCCAGGGCTTGCTCCGGTGCACCAAGGAGGAACCCTTCCCCGGGAGGCAGTTTTGCCAGAGGCACTTCACATTTCAAAGGCATCTCTCTTGGGAAGACAGACTAAGAGTGCCCACCACTCCATCCCTCGGTCCTCCCTCTGACCATCTATTCTCCTTCCCTGGTATTTTACTCTCCAGATGTACCTAACTATGGTCCTAAAACTTTAAAACTCCGTCTGTATATTAGTGATCCTGACTTATACATGTTATTTCCACTGCTATAAGCAGGAACCCTCAGGATTTTTGTATCGTTGCTATTTCAGTTAAGCAGCTCAAAGTTATTTCCCTGAAATTGATATTAAATTCTGTAGTATGAATGCCTCTGTGTGTGGATATAAGGATGTGTATGCATATGAAGAATTTCTGCAGGACAATTAGCACTTATTAAAATCAATTATCTCTTGTAATTGAATGAGATAACTCTAGAGATTAACTAACAGGGGAGAAAATTCTAAAATGACAATAATGAAAACTATAGAGAGGATAGTGTATTACGTAATGGCAATGCCCTGCTCCAGAGGCAATAACGACTGTGTTTTTCCTCACAGAAAGTAGAGATCAAACTTTTGGATGTGTAACAGCATTTAGTAGTAAGGTCTGAAAAACATATTCATCCAGCAATACTTAATGCCTTAATTTACTTTCAGTGTACTTTGAGACAGTGAAATCTGTATTTTAAGATTTGATAAAAAGCTAAAATGAACCGAATTTTCTAGTAACAGAACTGCAAAAATTGGCAAGATGCATTAGCACCATCGTGAAGTGAATGGCATGTCTCAAAATAAGTTTGCAATGATAATTTTATTAATTCAGCATGTATATATGGTTTGTGCTGCCTGACTAGAAATAGAGAGGTTGATGTTAATGTCTGACCATCTTTTTATTTATTCTTTGAAATGTTCTTGTCTGATAAGATAGTTATTTCCCAGCACGAATTATATCATTACCTATAAACAATTTAAATCAAAGCAAGACTAACAGTACATAAATGTTGTACTACTGGGCCTTCAATAACACATTTTTTTCTGTCATTAAAGTCTAAAGATATGGAATTAGTAAGTTACTCTCAAGAATTCATAAATGTAAATGTTGAAGTTGAATTTACAACATTAACTGTGTCCCTCATGCTGTCATACATCAGTGGTGTACAAGTCTATTGATATATATGATTATTACTGCTGGTTTAGTAGGTTGCTTTAAAGATATAGAGTACCTTTATATCAATCACTTCTTCAAAAATAAGACTTTCTGAGCTGTAGGTCTTGTGCTGACCTTTCAAAAGAGTGACTATTACCCATAAGGAGCTTGGTCAAGAAAACTCCATACTAATGCTTTTTCTCCTTTTTTTTTTTGAACTATAACTTAAATAAGCAAATCACCAGCAAAAATCTACTGATTAGCTCCTCTCCTCCTCCCTCCACCATGAAAATATACTGATTAGCTCCGCCACACATCCTACTCCAAATAACGCTGCTGTCAGTTTTGATATAAGACTTGCAGTTCATTAACATGCAAGCCATGCTCTTGGATTTTTTTAAAACTATCATACCTGGGTGGATTCATGGAAATATGAAATATTTAGAAAAATACCAAAACCAAACAAACTAAACCAAAACTAAAAACCAAAACCCACAAAACCCCTCAAAAGCCAAGCAAACACTCCTGAAAAAATAGGCAATATCAAGGGGTTTTCTTCTCCCTGGAAAATACTTCCATGTTGTTTCTGGCTTATGCTTAAATGAAAAGAACGGGTCAGGGATAACACAAAGTAATTTAAAGGACTTACACTGCAATACATAGGATTGCCCACAGCTACACCTTGCAATCACCCAGTTCATATTTTAGGTCCTGACATAAGAGTTCATAGTATTTTACAATTCTATGTTCCATGTCAGTGGCTGACTGTGGAGTTGAATATCAGTCCTATTTAAATCTGCAAGAAAATAGCTGCAGGTGACATAACCTTTCATGTAGTACCACTGTGTACATATACAAATAATTGAGGCTCTTGACCCTGTCTACGCACATACAACTGTAAGTACAAACTTGACATTTTGATACTGCTTGTAGCCTTTCCCGTTGTTATTTTCTGTTTCAATAATCCATTGCAGGTAGAAAAATGAAAGAAGGAAGCATGAATGATTAATGCTGTCAAGCTAAAATAATGTATTTAGAAAAATCTATAAATCTGTTATTTGTGGCATTTTAAAACTAAACACGACACTCTTCGGTGCCGTTCAGCCTATTTTACAGCAGATAAATGTAAACGTTTTGCAGAAACAATGGTATCATAACGCTTTGAACACTGGTTTTGGCAAGAAAAGTTAAAGGGACTGGCTGTAAAGTTCCGTGTACAAATGAATATTAAACACAGATGAATATTCATACAGAACTATTAATATTTAATATACATGTATGATGTAAAGTGAATGTGAATAAACTGCTGTTCTTATACAACATTCCTGCCTTATCTTCCTTGCTGTGTCCACATGTGGACTATAGTCTTATCTCTGGTATTTTTTCCAGCTTGCCTCTGTAAACTGAATAGTGTCTGGAATGGACTAAGTTCTTTAAAATACTTAGTGCACCTACCTTCCTGTCAGACAGGACGATGTGCCTCTTTAGACATCAGATACCTATTTTATATATATATATGTTCATATACATACAAAAATATTTTGCTCTATATTTAGTAGTTGCCATTAAAATTTGAACCAATAATGGGACTGCTGAACACTTGACAACAGATTTTGGATAGTCAGAATTTTCCTTAGACTGGTTTTGTCTTTTAAAAAAAAAGTTGTGGTGGAAGAATAAGTGCCACATTTGCCCTCCTTTCTAGGACCAGCCTGGCATACCAGCCTGATGCTCCAGTAATTGAGGTCCTTACTGTGCAGAAGCTCTCCCAAAGCTGCTGCTGGCCAGGAACTGGGCACGCACTCGCGGTCCCAAGGCTGTGGGCAATTCCCTGTGGGTAACCTAAACATACAATAAACTATCAATGCCACTTGTGTTTGAATGAGATCTTTGCAGAACAGTGCAGATGTTAAAATTATACCAGTCCCTCAATCAGCACTTCTGTTGCTTTCTTTCACCTCTGAAATGACAGTCAGGCAATCAAGGCAAACGTTAGTGTATAAACAAGATATTCTCTTCTAAAGTAGTAAGGGCCCTTTCATGCTAACAAGATGTTTTCTCACTACAAAGACAAGAATGTACAACAAAGCTTCAGTTATCTGCTGAAATGTCTTGGAGATGTTACATTTGTTAGGTGCTCTAGCAAGTCATTTAAAATTAATTAAATTAATGTGATATTAGCCCAATTGTTTCACTTGATAAATCTGTAAAACTCCAACTGCACAGCTCAAGTTTCAGGAGACAAGTGAATTAGCAATGCATGTAAACGATGATAGTTTGCAGATTCAAAAAATAATTAAAGCAGATCTATAGCTTGCAGCAAATTTTACCTGAAGTCACAGCAATAGAAATGCTTTAAGATCCTGCTTATTGCTAGATATCCATACGGCCCTTGACGTGTAACTTCAGTTTTAAGATAAAAGTAATTATACTTTTCACTATATTCTGTCCCATTTTGCATACATTATTTTCATCTCCACTGTGCTCCTTTGCAGTCAAAAAGTATTCTTAACTGTTTCCTTTGGACTGTGTATTAGATCTCACCTATGCAAAGACCTTCTCATCTACTGGATGTTGCTCTCTAAGATCAGTAGCTTTGCAACTGTTTCTCCAGTTAAATGCTTGAAGAAATTATCATCACTATTTCACACAAAAGTTAGAATTTTACCTAAGTCATGCCAGGTAACAACTGAAAGGAAGCAAATGTCTGTGAAATGTTTTCAAGAATCAAAATATAATTATTCTATACCATGGAAAATATTAATTAAGATAAAACTTTAAAGAATGCGAAGTAAATACATCTTGTTGACAGAATAAATTAGTTTCCTATATAAGCAAGCTTATACAATGGACTCCTTAGTTTTTCTTTCAGAAAAAAAGACTTACTATTATTTGTGTGATTTTTCTCTGTCTTCAGTTTGAAGAGCTGTGTTGCCCAGGACAGGTTGTGCTTTATACTGCTGTTAGTGTGTTTAGCTGCTATTTAACTTCTGAGACCAGAGAACAAAACCCAGAATAACAACTGCCTTATATAAGGATAAAAAGCAACATAGGCAAAACTTTTTGATTTAAGTTTGCAATTGTAGTCGATTGGAATGCACCCAAACTACAGAAACTTGCTTAAAGATGCTCGCTTCATGCAGCCAATGGGGTTTAATAATTTAAAATTAACTAAACTCTTTTAGTATAAAATGTAATGGCTCTGTCAGAACAGAAGTGCAGAATGCTAATTTAGGATTTTAAATAATAATTCTGAATAAATGGAAATGTCATTAAAAGGACGGGTTTTTTTAATTTTAAGTGCATAAAGGGACACCTTGAATTAATATAAGCCATTAAAGATACTCCTAGATCGAGCAAAGACTTACAAATGTCAAAACCCTGAGTAAGCTGGAAAGAATTTACCTCACAGTTGAAATATTCTGGGTCATAAACATGAACATGTTCATATTGAAAATACTGTTAAAACTCATATGTATATTTTGCAAATCTTAGAGTTCATAGGGAAGCATCCATATTTCTGTGGGCAATATTTTTTGAAAGCCAAGCCCCCTTCTGGAAATTCATCTATATGCACATCGATGCTGGCCATCATTGCCAGTCACTCCTCCACCTCCTGTTCTCCGCACTCAGCTTTTGGATGTCTACGTGCAACTCGAGGAGATCATTCCCTTCCTTACCAGCATCAGCGAACACAGGCATCAGC
>NW_009598918.1:44225-61437 GCF_000690535.1 Cariama cristata
GGGCCAAACCGTTTCTGACCACGAGCAGCGTGGGTGGCTGGTCCCAAGGGGACATATGGGAGGGTCAGCATGTTGCCCGCCAGCTCTTACAGGTCATGGGAAGCCAGTCCTACAAGTGCCGAATAAAATATCTGATTGAATTTGTTACAGCTGTAAACAAACTCTCTTCCTAATATTTGGATTAAAGAAAAAAATTAGGAAATTACGTGCAAAATGTGCCAACTCAGAAGGGTTGAGGAGTCCCCGTGGCAAAGGTTAACTCGTGGCACTGCTCGTTGACTTCTAATGGAGGTTTCTGCTCCGAAGCAGAGTGCCAGACAACGGCACTCAGCAAGCGTGATTCCTGCTTTGATGGCAGCACTCAGGACAGCCTTTCTTGTGCTTTTAGCAAATCTAGGTTAGAGTTGCAGTCAACGTCAAGACTTAAAAACTGAGAAATCTAGAAATTAACATCCCATGAAGACAGAAGCCCAACAGAAAGGAATGGCAGAAGCAAGCCAGACCCCTCAAATGCTATTTTTGCATTCACCTTCTTTCATCAGAAACATAAAACACCATCACACCGCAGCGATACTCTCACCCAAACATCTGCTGTTGCTGGCCACAGTCTTTTCACTGGTGCAATGTTATAGGCCTCTCCCTAGTGCAACACCAGGGCTTGAAAAGTGGTCATGAATTATAAACCAGAAGAGGTTATTTTTTAATTGCAGAAAGAAGCAAAAAATTCCATTTCATACAGAAATACACACACCTTACATGCAAAATAACTCACTCTGTGACTGGGCAAACTTCTGAAGCTAATTACTTACGACTTTCCATGTCATGGTGAGACTTCCCAGTGCCTAATGAAGCGTGAGCTCCCACCTGGGCTGTTGGGAGACCTCTCTCCCATGTGGATTCTCTGCAGCCGGTCCCTCAGTAGGGACATTCGTTTGGATTTCCCTCGCCTACCACCCGCTTACCTTCACATGGCCTTTGGGGACCTGCTGCTTCTGAGACTTCCACTTCTCTGTCAGAAATGGACTTGTCATCATAAGCGTTTGCATCATCTGGATATGGATTTGCATTCAGCTATCAGAGACTGGGAAGAAGTCGTATGCCTATGTGTGTCCTTGCATAAAATATTGCTGAGAATTGAACTACTGTATCCACTCTATTCCAGTTCTAGCTCTTTCCACAGAATCCCTCTCAGGTCTTCATAGTCTTCGTTCTCATGGTTCCTGGATCTGGGAACACTGGTCCTACACTACCCCATGCAAATATTTTTTACGATGTTGGCATATGTCAATGTAAATGCACATTCAGCCTACAGATTGCATTCCCCACAGTAAACTTCTGTGACAACCCTTTATTTCTGGCTTCAGCTAATGAGCTTCTACACATTATGTGGTGACAGGAAACGCAAAGGCTTTTGGAGCAAAAACCTGGAGGACATGAAGAGGACCTCCTTCTGCGATACTGAAGTTTTCCTATTAAAGCTAAAAGGAATAGCTTGTTTACTAATTGAGAGGTAAAAACTCAACTTGTGCCAGATCCAAAGGATTCACGTCTAAATCCCATTCATTCCAAAGAGGGAATTCAGAATTTATGTACAGCAGTGCATTTTAAGTGAAAGTTCAAGCCCACAGTACTGCACAGCATGCATGGATTCTGCTGGGCTGAAAGACAGCAGGAAACAAATGCACCCATCTGGCCACATAAATCAATCACTGAAATCTGAAGATACACCCACAGAAGGGAAAAATGATTAATAGATCTGTGATGTGTAAATTTTTATTTAACTCTAAAATCACGCTAGAAATCGCTTTTTTGAAGAACACCATGTCAAGGACATGAGGACTTTGTAATAGGGAAAGTCTTCTAAATCTGTCAGAAGAGGCAGGGTAGACTAGAAATACACAGTGAATCTGGAAGCAGCAGTTGGGAGGGTGGCCGTTGCTGTGTTTATGCCGTGCCTACCTGTGCATGGTGGATGTGTGCCACTCAGCGCTGGACACCACGGCGGGCAGTACCACAGCCCTGCCTGCAAGCCACTCTCATCTTTTGGTTTAAGCGATTCCTAGGGACTAAACATCATACTACTTTTCATTTATATCTAATTCTTTCAATATGTTCAAATCTTCACCGAAGCATCATCGTTGTCGCAGCAGCTGAAGGACCAGAAGCTCTGCTGGCAGCTGAGGACTAAATGTGTGAGTTTCATTCACTGCGGGCAGGAAAGCCCCCAAATGTTTGAGAAAGCAGGCAGTACACTCTGCACAGAGCTCAACATCAGAGTTCAGCATGCTTTTCCACCTGATCTCAAGCTGTTTTTCTGACAAAGGATCATATCTGGGGTAGATCCTTCTGAAAGAAGACTTCTAAGTTGAGGGGTCAGAGGAGGCATTTCTGGATCTGGTCGTGTCCTCCCTGCCTGCTCTGTCTGGCACATGGGACATTTCTGCACCTTAGGTCTACTGACTCACCTTAAAAAAGTGTGTTATACTAGATCTATTCCCAGGCACATTTTTTCATTAAAAATGCAGTGTTTTGGCTGACTTCGGCTCATGGTTCAAGTATTAGCTCCTCGGAAGCCACCTACCTCAGAGGCAAGCTGGACTCTCACTAGTCACTTGCTAAACGAAGCCCTGAAGTTCAGTCTGTAGCACTGTAAGACAGTGTCTCACAGTTTTGGGATTTTATTTCTAAAACTTTGGACAATATTTTTGTCTCTCAAATGGACTTTTTCCTGCCCATAATATGCTGATGCCTTTTCAAGTGTTTTTGTGGGTCACTTGGGCAGGAACAGAATCATGCACCAGAACATGGATGCGGCTGAATCCTTTGACACCACAGGAGTGGTAATTGCCTCCACAACATTTCAGGACCAGAAACAGCCATCTTAATCTACACCAGCCTGTCTTACCAATGGGAAGGCCTTGAAAACAGAGTCTTTTTAAATTGGCTGACACAAAGCTCACCCCTATCTCTATCAGCATTACAATAAATAAATGATTACAGTCAAAGTACTGCCACTATTGTTATTAGCAGCCTGCGAGCAAAAGTTGAATCAGAAGAACACTGAAGAATGAAAAAATTTCTAATGTTCATCTCTATTTCAAGTCAGACTAACGCGTTATATGCTTACCAGCGCAACGTCTCCAATCTTGGTTCCTGTCACTGTGGGTATCCTATTTACCATCACCACCACATTTTTTTGTTTGCTTTTTTTGGTCTTCCTTTATTCACTGACTTCTGCAAACCTTTGGGAGGAGAAATGAAGACTACTATAGCAGCTTTTAAATTGACTCTTATATTAAGAATGTTATGTTTTTTATATCCGCTCTGAAAGGGTAATATGAAACTTATGAAATATTTACTAAGTGTGATGCATAAACAACAAATCACCTCTTTTCCATTAAATATTTTTTGTGAAAGATATTTTTAATAAAATACTGCAGCTTGCAATTTAATTACAATGAGTAATTAAAACTTAGAGGATAATCATTTTTGGCAAAAAGTCAGTTTTTGTTAAAATTTTAAGATAGAAAAAAGATGCATATTACGACCATAATACTGTTAGTAATTAAGATAAATGCATCAATTATTAAAGATGCAAACATGTCAAGCAAGCATAACTAATTATTTGAGCATGTTAACAGTTGTTTAATGTTAACAAGCAGTGAATTATTAAAGACCCCATGTGTCACATTTTGGACTGCATAAAATATAATGTTCTGGAAGGGTTTATGATTTTCAGGTTTTGCTTAGATCTTTCCAGTCAGATAAGCAATAAATTTAAGATAACTTGCATTTAAACTGTATTTCTAAAATAATTAGCTGTAATTGTATAATGAGATGTTGTATTTCTCACTTTACGAAGACTTCCAAATCCAGTTAAAATGACCAAAATATATCAATAGGTATTCTATGCTGTAAATACATGATTTCTGTATGTAAGTGTGCAATTTCTTCATTAAAAAGAGATGCAGTATTTGAGAAGCTTAAACTATCAGAGTAACAACTAAACTGAGATAAAAGAGCGCATTTTATGTGAGCAAATGCTCATATTGGTACCTGGCTTTGTATTTCAGCAGCTGAATACCATCCTTCCAAATGAAAGATCTGCGAAGATCCCCCTCAGCCAGCTCCTGGTGACTCTGCTCAGGCAGCGGCTCTCCAGTCTCCAAATACCTGTTAGTGATCCCGCAACATCTGACACAAGAATGAAAAACATCGGAATGGTTTAGAGTTATACAAACTATCACTTTAAATCCTGAAACTCAATATGTCCTGATGGTGGTGGGTTTTGGGTTTGGGTGTTGTTGATTTTTTTTTTTAGATAAACATAAAATTAGCTTGATTTCCAGTGAAAAGTCTTCTTTGAGTTGGACATCCCTCCAGTAGACTGAAAGGTAAAATCTTTATGTCTAAGCATTAGCTATTAAACCTTGAATTCTGGTGAGTGTCCAAAAGATTTACTGCAAATCAGAAAGGAGATGTCACATGATCAGTAATTTGAATTTCCAGATATTTACTGCAATACCTTTGTAGCCTTACCTAATCATGTTTGCAGACAGCTGTCTGCCCAGCTGAGGGGTCTGGAGGTGGATGTGCCCAGAGTCCAACTTCCCCCTGAGGCGCAGCTGAGCCTCAAATGGGGATGCCGAGCGGCTCAGCACCTCTCACACGCTCCACGGCTGCTGCAGCCCTGGAGGTGTAACCTCTCCTACCCTCGCACTGGAAAAGCACTCTGGATTAAGTCCACTGTTACTAACAGTAGCTGCTAATCTAGATTATTTCACAGAATTGAGGAAAAACCACATAAGTGTTTACCATGGCACATCAAGGGGAAGGCAACCTCTATGTCTTGCTGAGCTGCAGCCAGGATGTTTGCTGATGGTCTTGGCAGAGAGCAGACCTTCATTGCCGACATGCCAAAGTGGTGGCCTCCTTACCAGAATGGGTGCCCAGCACCACCACCACCTTGGAGATCGCTGGTTTGAATTCATGTCAAGGGGAGGAGAGGCCTGGAAGCACTAAGGAAACATTTGTTTGCTTGTTTTTAGCAACATATTACGATGAACTAATGTTTGCAAAGCTCTTTGACATCTTTAGATGAAAGAGGATACGCACAAATATTAGGCTGTTAATTGGGTGGCTGGAGGGTATGCAAACAGTGCAGACCCAACGCAATACTTAGTTCTTCACACTCATGCTTAAAATCTCTTCTGCCTTGCAATTAGGCAGAAGTTTCAGCCACGCAGTGGGAAGACAAGTCTGACCTCCAAAAACTTTAAAGCACAGTTTACCCATGGTGATGAGGAAGAGCTCATGACAACACACACCCACCGCACCGCCAGGTCATCCCGCAGCACTGCACCGGCAGGATACGCACGTTTCAGGGGTCCGACACAGAGTCTCGGGGGCAGAGAGCGTAGTGAAGTTTCTTTCTCGTGGTCTGTTTTCTAATGAAAACAATCTGGTATATCCCCTTTTCACAAGAACATCTGAAAGGCTACTGCCCTGAAATGTAATTGGAGTTTATAAATCCAAACCATCACAAAAGCACAGATGTCAGAGCTACACACATCGGTGGAAAGACACTGATAAAATTATGGGAAGTTAGGAGAGCGGCACCTCAGGTCCAAGACAACAGTGAGGTTTCTGGTGCTGGAGGACAAGCAAGTCTTTTGGAGATAATTTACTGCTCTCAAACATACACAAAGGAAGTTTGGGGTCCCTACTGGTCGTCTTTTTAGTTTATCTTATTTAGTATTTTTCCCCCAATTTTTCTTCCCATTTCTAGGTGACCTCTCTCCTGTGACAAGGTCTCCCCATTATGACAGTGAGCACTGATGATAATGTAGGTAACATTCAGACTGAGACCAAGTGCAGCAGAAAGCCATATTTCACTCCTGACCTTCAGCTCCCCCTCTAGTGCGATGCACATATTATATTTCCTTTCATTCATAGCAGGACCAGTGAAACAAGATCAGATGAAATAAGTGACGTTTTCTTTAGCTAAATACCAGAGATGAATAAAATAGTTTTGCCATTTTCACTGCATGCACGATACTCGCCATACAACTTTGCTTAGCTCACATTAGAGATTAAGATCTCTGTTTAGCAAAGGCAGGGAGAGAAAGATGAGGCAGACCCCACCCCAGCACACAACGCACAGCACTTTGCAGCATGCCCGAGCTGCTACAGTGCCAAGGGGCTTTGGGGGAAGATCCCAATGACACCCCGCAAGGTTTTCCATCCATCTCTGTTATCGCAGCCAAAACAACACACCCGTTAAAGTGCAGGAAAAGGTCTTGCTGCCAAGCCGCTCCAGAGCCCCAAACCCAAAATCGTGGGTTCTTTCATCTCCAGCACCAACTGCTGCACTACACAGTAGCGCTGGCAGAGCTCCAGACGTATTCCTTTATGTGTCAGGCCTGAATCTCTTCATATGTTAGGGTAGAGCTGCATGTACAGTACTTCCCTTACTTCCAAGGCGTTTTTGCCATCTGTTTCTATTATGGGAGTTTATGGCACAGAATACCTCAGACAGTACAGTATCTGTTTCTTTTCTGCGCTGCAGTTATGGTTGCTGTGCTGCTTTATGAACGGAATGATAAAACTTGGAGCCTTCTTAATTCTCTCCTTTCCACCCCCATTTTTTTTCATAGCATGTTGCAGAAATGGTAGGATTTTTTACATTTTGTATTATTACGATGAGAAGTGATTTGAAAAGAAAGTACGGAATTTATCAGGAAATGGAAATGTGACTACAAGGCAGCTTTTAAAAATTCTTTAATCATATAATGATTAAGAAGGTTTTTATATTGTTACTTCTATGTTCTGAAGTATATAGTTATAATCTGAAATTTGCCTTTTCTTTTTTTCTTTAAAGAAAGAAGAACCTACTTGGCATAATGGTCTCTCATTCACATCCATTAAATTCCTGCACTAAAGCAGGGACTCCACAAGCAGAAGGGCTCTGTGGATTTTCGTGAGTAATAGGTGTCACAGTTATTTGCATCCCCAAAATCAAAGCACTTACTTGAAGCAGTGTCGTGTCAATACCCTCATGTCCCCCATCGCATATTCTCTGAGAACCCTTAACTCCTTGAGGAAAGCAGTTATTTTTCTTCTGTAAACTTTAGATAGACATTTTTGTGACGTGGAGAGCTATTATTTGTATGCAACAGCATCACATTTTAACCGCATTGAGATGGTGAATGTTTGCAATCATCCTTATTGTCTCGAGCCCATGAGGAGGCGGAGCTGTTGCACACTTCTTTAAAGAATGAATGAATGCAGGCTCATGGGCAGAAGATTAGATAGGTATGAATTTGGCAAAGAAACCAAATATAGACACAAAGAAATATCCTATTTGCCCATGGCTGGTTTGATCACATGGTGACCATCTGGAATTTAGATCAAGCCTTCAATAAAATACAAGGGACCACACTTCTGCAGCACTCTCAATGATAAATTAATATCTGAGTTGGAAGTACTACAAGAAAACAGTGATAAAGAAGACAAAAGCCACATCTCACATACTCCAATTGCACTCCATTTCCTGGAGTTTCTTCACTTCCCCTCCTCCCCCCACCCATTAATATAAACATTATATGAGAAGTATAGTGAGAGCAATAAAAAATAAATGGCAATTAAAGCCAAGATCCAGAGCTAAGACAGGAGGAAAAAAGGAACAGAAACATTGGTCCTGATGGCCTTTTCCTGTTCCAATTTTTTTTAATGTTCTTCTGACCTTGATTAGCTCTGCAACATCTCATGTGAGGCTTTGAGATGAGTCCTATATTTAGATAAAAAAAGCAGTACCACATACTTGGCTACTATTTCTGAACCACACCATTGCCCCTTATTTGCCCTCTTCCTGGTAGTTGATTTATCACATTGCCTCTCTGGTACAACCTGCAAAACAAAAGCCCTGGAGCCCTCTGAGCTGCTTTGGGATGTCTCTGCCACTCGGGAATTGCTCGCATCCTCGGAAGCATCTCCCTATTTACCACAGTACCTTATCAGCAGGATAGCCATGTTGAGTCATCTTAGCAAGCAGCTTCTTACCTACTAATTCAGAGCCAATGCATAAGGCTACCCCCAAAATCTGGAGCCTGTGAGCCCTTGCCTTGGCAGCACCGGCGGAGGTAACAGCCCCTGCCCTGTCCCCCATAACTGCGCACTGCCAGACACAGCAGGCATTGTCCTCTCTTGTGGGCAGCACCAGGCAGGCAAATGCCTCAAGACAGACCAGCAAATTGGGTCAGCTGAAAACCAAGTCTAGAAAGAGCAAACATGTTAGTTTTCATGCTGAGTTTCCAGCCACCCAAAGGGGGCTTAATAAAGTAGCCAGTACCGCAGCTCCTGGGCTTTCCTCCTCTTTTGAACCAGGAGTTTTTTAGCACAACACATGAGTCCCTTTCCCTCAACTCACTAGCTCATGTTTCATTGCCTCTTCCCACCACCTTCAAGCCAAATTGCTTGGGAGCCATCTCCCTCCTTTGCCTTCACCCCAAGGGATGGAAAACTGTGCTGTACCCAGCAGACACAAGGCCGTTACAAGGGGTGTGGAAACGCAACGACGACTCCCTGCCACTGCTTCCAAAGATGCAGCACAGCCAGCTGAACTGCAGTAGGAAGGAGGAGTGCTCCAGCACGGCGTTCCCAAGGTGCGTTTCTAATACCTCTAGCATTAGTGTTTCTGCCACCTTTCAATATTGAGAGAGAAAGGCAGAAGTCAAACCCAATAACCGTAGTTACCTTTCCCGTATGAGTACTTACTTCACTGCACCTTTATGCAAACCTGGGGATGCACAGGGGGTTTACCTCCCACTACAGCAGAGATTGTGATGTCTGCTCAGGATCACAGATGCTCTGTTGTAAGTCTTTTTTACAACTGAAAATGAAAGATGCTCATTTTTCATGGATAGTATGGGTGCACGTCCATTTGGCCCACAAAGGAAAAACACAAGTCCCTTCTTGTGATGGACAAGAAAAAGAACACAAAAGTCTTTCAGGACAACGGGTAAAAAATAGTCTCTGGAAAAAACAGAGGGGAATACTTTGTGCCTCTCTTTAGCAAATAAAGTCCTCGGACTGTGTTTTAATTCTGGTTGAGAGGTAATATTCACATTTTCTGCAAATTCTCTTCAGCACCCGTCAGAGAACAGTTATGAACGCCTCTGTGGCAGTCACTTCCTTCACGCTGCCTCTGTCAGAAAACAGATTTTAAGCACTAAACAAACATTGAAAGTTAAAAAAAAAAATCCAAGAGCCCTTCAGTTTCATTTGTATTTTAGGTTTAAAGGAGTGATTTTTTTGCTTGCTGTTTGGATCAATAGATTTTTTCAGTAATAGAAATACTAATGTCCTTAAATCTATATTTTTTTTCCCTGCAAATCACCAAAAAGTCTCTCCCGGATTAGGCCTCCCAACCAACTGATTTAGTTATGTGTCACAGGAGCCTCAGTGTCTCATTTTTCTCTTTTCCTGGGCTGAAGGAAATGCTTATTGCTACTGTACTTTAAACCCCAGCCAATGGAAAGCAATGTTTCACCATTTATCTGCCCCTGACACATTTTTATGTAAACCGTTGCAAAGGGAAGGGATTCACATATGTTTTACCAACTCTGCTAAAGTACGAATAAAAGGCATCCAAGGTTCAAAGAGTTAAATTACCCAACGGTTTCCTCCGCCGTGCTTGCCCCCCACCCTAAGCCCCTCTCCTCTCTCAGGGCTATGCTTGATTTATGGTGTGATCCATCCCTGTTGGGAGTTGACAGTCACTTTCATTTTCTGGTATTTTTTTTCCTTTCGCTGCCAAGGTCACCAGAGAGAGGGCCCTCCAAGTTTTCTGCATTCGTCCTCCTTCACCCTTCCACTGGCTTGGCCTCATGAATCATCCCGTCTTCACATTGAACTCCTGATGCTTCTCTTCCACCAAACTGCCCGACTTCCGCAATTTTTCTTCATTCTCACTAACAATTTGGTAATGAAATATTGATTTTTAGTTAGATTCAAATAGATGTTATTAAGTTTGCATTGATAAATCGTTCCCTTTCTCAGGCTGGAAGTACCTCAGTCAAATTCTAACTGCGCTTTCATACCTGGTGATGTATTAATTTGACATATTTGTCACCCAGGCTGCCTGGCTCAGAGTTAGAGGAGGGTGCCTGTCCTAATTGCTGCTATTTCACAGGGAAGGTGTAATTCTAGCTGATTTCTTCCAAGGATTTTAGCCCTAAAATAAGATCTTTGCAAATATTTTCCATGGTTTTTTTATTAGGAAAACAAGCAAACAAACTTTTTTTTTCAGAAGGGAGAGGCAGGCATTCAAAAAAAGCACTGGCCAATTAAATGTTTTCAGTTAATTTTGCTAATTGAAATATATTAAATACCAATGAATTTGCCATGGATTCGAAGACAAGTAAGTAATCCTTTTACTCCTCCTCAGTGAGAACCACCAGATACATAAGGTTTTAAAAATTCAGCTAAAAACATAACTGCTCCCGTAACTGGTTAAACGAAGTGACCATTCCCTGCACATTCCCAGTACCGTAACCCCTCCGTCAGAGTTGAAGGTGGGACACAGACAACACGAGGCAGCAGAAACCATGTCAGCATTGCATCATTTTTCACCTACGCAGGGGATAAGGTTCCCGGTCCCAAGACTTCACCGAGGGCAAAAACTGCGATCGCAGATGGAAATACAAATAAATTACACTGAAAGAGAGACATGCACTTGCCCCCTCTGAGTCATCCAGGCCTTGTTCTCCACCACAGTACTGCTTCAAAAATAGGTGCTGCTCAACGCCTCAATGGACAGGGCAGAGTCCACAGAAATTCAGCTCAAATCCAGTTTACAGAAGGGGAGGGAAGGACACATGCATTCCTATTCTCACTGTACAACTCAAGTAACAATTAGTTTTAAATTACACACAACTCAGTTAAAAGTTTAAACAGAGGTTTGCAGCTGCATCACTTTGAAGACTTGAATTTCAGCCAGACCGCAACCTGAGCTGCCTTTTTGCACATGTCATTCTGCACCTGTAAAAATTCCACCTTCCCAGTATCCCCTGCAGCAGATACCAAAGTCAGTCCTTCATATCATAACTAAAAAATGAATCGCATATTTACTGTGAATGGATAAAGGACAAGTGTGATTTCTTACCCACTAAATTAAGAGCTACCTGCTGAAAAGTCAACCTCCAAAGAGAGAGAGAGAGAGGGGAAGGGAGGGAGGGTGGAAGGAAGGATGGAAGGAAAGGTAGAAGGGAGGGAGGGAGGAAATCTGTTGCTAGCTGTCCTCTAACAGGACTATCGAGCTTTGTTGTGCTGACTGATTTCAAGAGACAGGCATTGATGAATAAAGCCCAATTGCTTCTTATGCTCCTGTGTCACGCCTTTTTATTTACAAAATAATTTAGTATAAAAGAGGAGGTAATTCTTGAAAATTAGCTTTCAAAATGTCAAATGATTTTA
The DNA here is from genome assembly GCF_000690535.1 of Cariama cristata. Lineage (NCBI taxonomy): Eukaryota > Metazoa > Chordata > Aves > Cariamiformes > Cariamidae > Cariama > Cariama cristata. The sequence goes on from NW_009598918.1 coordinate 55,701, forward strand.
GTTGGTGCCAGCTGAAAGCTTATATAACAAAAAAAAAATTCTACAAAAGGAAATGTTTTTCAGAACAACAAAACTCCAGTTTAGAGTAGCCGAAATATTTACTGCACAAGAATTTAACTTTTGGCATTTAACATGTTTGCCGTAGTCCCCAGGCTACACAGAGTGAGGTAAATGTAACATTTTAGTGGCACTGGTGGCTGCTAGTTCCACTCACAGTTACCATTGCATTTCTTAAAATAAAACAAACTGGAAAAAAGATGTAACAACATAAACCAACCTTCATTATCTCCCCTCCACATTGATACTGTAATAAGACTGTTTAAATGAATCAGACAGCAGAAGGAATGCATAGATTTCTCTACTTATGTAAGTTCATTCGTTCTTCTCTCATTCCTCCTCTAACACGCTTCTTGGATTATTTAGTGCAATAAGTAATTATCAATCCGCTTTGGAAAGCCATTATACATTTACATACTCTTCAAAGCTGCTGTTACTTTTATTGTTTCTAATGCCAAAATGGGAATGTGAGACAAGAGCCTCTCTAAGAGCAGGTTATAGTGAGTTCAGCGTGCAGAATGCAGTTTGTAGGATGCATATGGGAATGAGTCATTTCTGAGAAACATAAAACTCTGAGTTATCAAACCTTTTGCTAGTCAATTATTTTTCTTTACTATGCTTGCTAGCAATGACAACTGCTATGAGAAGTGTGCTCTGCAGTATTATTTCCACTAACTGTTATTAATCTGGTGGAAAGCGAAACATAGCTGGACAAAAGCATCCTACTTAGAACCAAAAAAGTATGACAATTCAGAAGGTAAAGGTAAAATTCAGATATTTTGTGGAGTCCTCCTTCCCTTCCACTACAGGGCAGGTATTACAGAACACAAAGTGGAATGACCCACCAGAAACGCCCAGTGAATCAAAGTAGCTGAGCAGAAGTGTGACAGACATGTGGTCAGAGTTTGCCACCAGCTCAATCAGATAGATATGCACTTAGGGAATTAAAACATATATACATGTACAAGCAATATTGACTGTAATGGCCTTTTATGACCATCAAGTTCTAATAATATATGTTAAATATGGAAAATCGGCAATGCTAGAATATCACAAGGTATTTAGGAGTAACTCCTGCCAGGTGAGCTGCCAGGCGAACTCACCAGCCACCCTGCCATGGACCATATCAACAGGGTTTGTCCTCCAAAGACTCATCCCCTGTCAGTGGGTGGCTCACGCTGGTACAGGGCTGCTACTAACCTCTAACAAAAACAGCGCTTGCAACTACCCTCAGCCTCCCATGCTCCACATACCACAGTTCAAATTTCCAGTGAAATCTAGAGTTGGGTCAGGAGTCCAACCTGCTTCCCAACCCACAGCATCCTAGCATATAGGTTAACAAACCCCAGGTACTGATCGGCACCTTGAAAACGTGTTCGTAGACTTGATGGGACTACATGGTACAGCAGAAGCTGCACTTTGGCACTTGCTTCTACCTATGCATTTGCAACATGGTACATGTACAGGTGATGCTGTAATTCACCATCACAGAGTGTGTTTTACATGCCTAATGCTAGAACACCAATCCAGACATCTGAGATAACGCAGGAGAAATTTAAATACTTACAACGGACAGGTTTCCCCACTGCTGCCAGGGTTCCTGGTACTGGCCTTTGACGGCCTGCCATCAAGATGAAGGGAAGGAGCTGCTGTCAGCAAGGTTCTGCCTCCTGCTGCTGCTGAGCACAGGCTTTTTACATTTTTCCTGTTAGGTGACACCTGGGAGGTCTTCTAGGAGAAATTCTTATGAATTCTAGGAGAAAGTGCTGCATCAATAGCACTTCCTAACTGTATTTCTTAATGCTGCGTCCCAGGGTCGGGGAACAGACTGAGCCTTTCACATACACCGCAGTCTGCAGAAAATCCAGACCAGGTTGAAGGGTCATCTCCTCAAAGTTTCTACTATATGAAATACTACTAAAACAGACTCCAGGTCAGACTGCCCTAGCAATCCATTCCTGGTTTTAAAAGACTTTTGGTTTTAAAAAAATAAAGTGGAAAAAAACCTTACCATAGTTTGGTAGGGACATGTTGATTCAAGGAAGCAGGTGCTGAACCAGCCAGAGATGAAGTAAATAATGAAGCTGATAGCAGCATTATTCTGTGCCCCCTTAGCAATAAAAACACAGACTGGGCTAATTCTCAGTAAAAGAAAATACTCTTTTTCATTTCCTTGGCAGGCACTTCAGCTTGGCTGCTTCAAGGCAGAAGCTGAAAACTCTCACAGCTGGGACCTTCCTTCCTGAGCACCTCTTGTGTCATCTCCTATATGAGAAAAGGATTTCCCTCTTTTCCTGACACACTGTCCCCCTTCTTCCCCAAGCAGCTTTCCTTCTCTTTACAACCTGCTTTTCCTCCATCTAGCCGTGATCCTTTAATGAGAAGTAATTAGGTTGAAAATAACCTGTGAGGATTGGAATCACCCTTTGTGTACCTGGAGCACTGACCAGCCAGCCAGACTCGTATTCACATGGCAGCACTGCTCTCAAAAAAGTAAGATATGGTAAACAGGCTGGAACTTAAGCCTGTGTGAAAACTGAAGCAGTTTCCATAGGAAAGGTGTGGAATATTTCCCTTCTGGTTCCCCAGAGTAACCATATCTGTAGTGCATATCTTGGGGAGCAGTAAACCCGGGTTAAAAGTCCCTTAAAGGTGGGCATCGAATCCAAGTCCCCACATCCTCCTGGCAGAATATCCCAGTTAAGCTGCTTGGTAAAAACATCATCTTTTGTGATGTTGATCCTGTTCCAGCACTGCCCCTTATGCCAGGGAAGCTCAAGATAATCAAGGTTCATCTTTTAATTTTGCTCAGGGCATAAATTTATACTGCTCTCTGCCCTCTTTTCAAAGCATCCCACATAAAAGAAAACGCTGTTTTCCTTGGGGTAACACTGGCTGTCAAGTCATCGTTAGCAAGAGTGTCTCCGTATGAGATTAGGGTTTGGTACACGCACTGATGGAGAATGCGAAGAGCAAACAGTAGTGGCCCAAGCATGTTACACTTTCCCTGTTGTTCAGAAGATCTGAATGGAGGATTCTGTGGTAATGAATCAGTCACCAATTAATAGTCAACATGCATAAACAACATATATGAACAAACACAGCCCTAAGATCAAACACATATTAAATTACCTCCAAAAGTAATTAGTTCAATGTTATTGTGATTGCAATTGGAAACAGGGCAATTTATTGCTGTTTTAAACATTTAGAATCAATGTGTTTGCCTTGATATACCAACACCTATTCTGAATACAAAACCAAAAACTATCAAAAATGCTTAGTTACACTAAGTTTTCCATTCCTTCCTGTAACTTCACCACCATTCTTCTTTCCTTAAGATCTTTCTTCTGATGCATTTTCTTTGTCATTAGTGCTGTCTATAAAATATGAATCCCAATTCCATGATCGTCATAAAAATCATAAAATTCTATGCCTGCCATGAAAATATTACATGATTTATTTTTGTGTGAAGTACACATTAAATCTAAGTATTGGAATGATATTTTGCCTCCTTGACATCAAGAACTTTAAAAGATGCACAATTTCTACTCAATTGCTATTATGTTAGGTTTCTTTCCTCATTTTAAAACAGATATTTCAGAAGCTATTTATAGATTGAGGTTAATATTCATATTGCCATATGCTGTACAGTATTTGCTCATATACCCTCTTCATTTTTATTTTATACGACATATGGTAGCTGCATTATACACGGCATTCTCCTAATGTATTGCATATGCGTATAACATTTAATACAATAGTGTGTATATAGACCGTACATTTTACACTAGCAGATTTTGAACTGATAGACAAAGTAGCTCCTCAACTGTACTCATTGCTGGACATGTTTAAGGAGAAAAGGTGTGGTCATAAATGTGCTAGAGCTCTCTGCTTTGGATGCTGGTACAGACCCACACGCAAAACACCGCAGGGACAAAAAAAAGCAACATAAATGGAGAGACAGAAAAAAAGACCTCTCTGGTGGATGAGGATCTCTCCCCACTCACAAATACATACAGCAGCCTTCAGTGGCTTGGTCTGAGGGGTCACCCTACGGGGGTCTTAGACTCCATACCAGCCTTAAGCACCCCACTGCTACAACCCGAGGGACATGTTAAGAAAGGGTAGGATTTTTCCCCTCTTGTGGACACCAGAAGTTTAAAATTGATTTTACTGCCTTCCGCTGATAGGTTCTTAATCTCACATCTTAATGATTCCCATATGCAAGGTACTGTCACTAGATCTAAGCAAAATTATTCTACCAAAAGCCTTCACTCCAGTTAAAAAAATACAAATATGAAAATAGCAAATTCACTTCCACTTCACTGCACCATTTGCATTGGTAAAAGCACAGCAACACTAAAAAATAAAAATCTGAGAATATTGAAACATTTTAAACAAAAAAATTTCAAAGACTGAAGTTTTCTTTGACAGTTTCTTCCATTCTGTTTTGAAAGCTAAAAAAAGAAATAAAAATCAACAGTCAAGTAAGCAAAACAAAAAAAATTCATTTGACTTGGAACTATTTATCCACATTTAGTATTGCCAAGGAACGGAAACATCAGTTATTCACACAGCTCTAGTCATCGTAGCACTCTATAAAGATCAGTGGTCACAGAGCAGTCAAGAACTAATAATTAGTTTTTCTTCTTTTTAAGAGGAAAAAAAGTCCTCATGCTAATAATCAACAAGTAGGTAACATTTTCCATTAAACCTTCCAAGGTCAACATGTCTACAGCATTCTAATGCTGCGACCCGTAGTTTATTGAATACTTTTCATTGCTTTTTCTCAGAACAGGATTGTCGCTATAGCTGTGCATCCCAGCCTTGCTGCCACCGTCTGTTGCCAGGCAAAGGCAGGGCTTGTTGTTTCAATAGAAGACTTTAGTCTGCATTTTTGAGACGTTAACTACAGGATCACATCCAAAGTTAGGCAGAAGAAAGGAGTGGGGAAAACATGACTTGTGCCAGACGCTTCCTCAGGACTTTGCCCATCATTTCTTCAAGGGAAAAAAATCAACAAAGAACAAGTCCATCCTGGTTTTGCAGGAGCATCTCAATCCCTTCCTCAGTGAGCATTGTGTACTGCCTTCGTCCTTTCAATCCTGTTCCTTTCCACTAATATTAATAAATAGTATTAATAATAATCAATATCAATAAATAACAATTAAGAGGACCTCATGATGCTTTCAACAGACACAGACATTGCAAACATGAGTACTGACTTTGCAGAACCAAAAGCCCTCAGCTTTGCCAAGGCAGGCAGGCATTTTGGGGTGTATTCATGGGTTCCCGGTGATTCCAGTAGGAATAACGAGCACAACTCAACCCCCATCACACAGCTCAACACCACACAATTTGATAATCTTCTGTGTCAAATTCCCAATTCAATCAATAGGAACTTTTATAAAAAAAGTAGAGTAAAAAGTAGTAATCCTAGAAAAATTTGAATCCGTGGGTCAAAGGCTTGTGGTAGTCTATTGACTTTAGCGGACTATAGATTCCAGGACCTGGATTCAAAAAGACAGGCAAGGACAAAACCTGCTTGTCTTTCTATACAGATGATACTTATAAAAATACATTCTCATAAAATAATTCAAATACCTCAAATGCACATCCCCCCTGTTCTCCAGTCCCAATACATACAATTAAGCCATCTGATCTTCAGATGCTTTCCCCG
>NW_009598918.1:61470-141470 GCF_000690535.1 Cariama cristata
AACAATGAAGAAAGAGGCAGGTTTCTTCTAGAGCCATAGGCTTTAACTACTGTATCACGTACAGAGAGCAGAAAGAAAAGCCTGGACAGGATGCAGAAACCATGAAGAAAAATTATTAAAGATTTAGGAAAAAGAAAAATCAATCAAGGGAGATACACAAACCTGATTAGGAAAGAAAAGATTGTATGCTCCTATATATAAATATATATATAGGCATGTTAACGGGTGGCTGGTTCTTCTAAGATTAAAGAAAATAACCTAAGGTTAAATATCCTTTTGAGTTCCTCTGCTCCATCTACAAAACTGGAAACCTGTTTGCCATGGCTCCAAGCAAAGAGCTGATGAAGGAATATTTTTGCAGCTAAATTCTCTCTTTTTCCACCAGCTCCTGAAGTCATGAGACAAATTCACTTGCCAGAAACTGATTGAGTACAGGGGATTTTTCCAAGTCTCTTTTCTGACCCAGATTTGTGTCTTTGTGCTTTCTGAACAGATGGATAAGATGATCATTCTTTAAAGATCCCAACTTAAATGAAAATGCGTTTAGTGGTTCCAGCACAGGGAAATACAGTAAGCCATTAAACCATGACAAATTTGACACACACATCAACTTCAGGGAAGGGAGGCCAAAAAAATGGAATCTCTCCCTTACCAAAGCAGAAACTGAAACCGAGTGATTAAAAAAAAGCAGTGAGGGAGATAAGAAAATAGCTGTCCTTCCCCTCCAGGCTCACACCACAGCCCCCTGCAGGAGCATCGCAGCATGCTTCTACCAGCCGCCCCCACCCCAACCCGTCCACCAACATTGCCAAAATTAGCACAGAAACACAAAGCTCCCTATTAAAGAGATAGCAAAGCTCCCTGGAAAAAGTAATGAGACACATTCTGCTAACTACTTGCCCACAATTCACAAATGAATATGGCCAGGCTCAGCTAAAGCAAAAAAAAAAAAAAAAAAAAATTGAACCAAGACAACAAAACCCCACTGAATTGTGATTTATAGTAAATCTCTGACATTTTTATGGTTCTCAAACCAATAATGCAAAAAGAAACAGCAGACTGCGAGCTCTTGGCACTGGTATTGACTTCAAGGTCAGTGGAGCACAGAAACCCATTGGTTACTGATAAAATGGCCTCTCCTCCACCCAGCTGCTTCTGGTTTTCAGCAGAGAACTTCTTGGAAACCTGCAGGTGTTTGATATTTTGTGGTACTTAGCTCCCCTACTGCACTTGATAGAATAATTACTTTGTTTAAACTTTTCAATCAACAGAATTTCTTCTTCCCTTGAGCCTGGAATTGCCTTATTAGGATCCAGACTAAAGAAAGCAGGTTAACAGCCTTTAGTTATTCACATCTGCGCAGAAGTCTTTTATTCTTGAATCAAAAATTGTATTTCTATTATTATTCTTTTAACTCATATGTAAGGGTAACATGATTGTGTCTATAAGTGCCATACTGAATTTAATCATGCTATTTATTTGCTTTGAATTATCCTGTATTCATTTTTTCTGTACTCTTAGGCATCGATAAAGTGGTTCTTACTATTACAGTAAATTAAATACACTGTAAAAGATTATCTTTTACATTTTTCATAACAAGAATTTACATCAATGTTTTCCTCTCTTTAAGTGGGTGTAAAGAACTCATATACATTTTCTAATTTATTGTGTAGTATTTATTACACGAAGACTGATTTCTTAACTAATCACAACTCATTAAAATCACAAATTACTCCCAATAACCTATGGTAAAAGACCTCTTGTATCAGAAACAAGAAAACAATCCAAAGATTTTTAGTGAAGAAGCATAACTCATTTTCTGCTGCTTTTCCTGGATGAAATAAAGTATTTCAAATTCAAAAACTCTATGGGAAGTAACAAGCCTTTGGAGGAGGAGAGAAAACAAGCTGTGGGAAGGATGGAGGATGGATGTGAATGGCACAACTTTGAGCAGAGGAGGAAAATGGAGGTGGGATGCCATGTGCCGGGGAGGAACCTCCCTTCCACCTGTATCCTGCATCCCTCTCTCCGTGGCTTAGTCCTGCTTGTCCCTTGCTGGCGGCCGCGAGTGAAAGGCGTGCTGGGGATTTGGTGGCTGCCCTTTCACGGCTCCATGTCACGTTGCCTAATGGCTATCACATAATTATTGTGTTTCCTGAAGCAGGCAGTCCCCTAACATAATATATGAACTGCACAAGAGCGTTCTTCATACAGATGTACAGAAAGAGCCATTTAAATCTTAGTTGTTAAATACTGCATTCAGCCTGCCAGTTACTTGCTTTTTTTTGCTTCAGATATGTGGCGTTTTCCACATGTTTAGCGCTGAAGCAGACATTTGTTTGGACTATATGCCTCCGCGTACTTTTTTTAATGTAATAAAATTGACAGATGACTTCTTTTTGCAACAGGTTTGGTAGAAGAAAATGTTTTTTTTCTTGATGGCTGTTTAGACAGCAGTCTTAAAAAATGACTAGTCACTAAAATTCCTCATGCTCATTTCATATTGTGTTGATTCATATTAAATTCATGACAACAAAAAAGCAACTTGAGGCACTTTTGGAAATGACCACTCTTTAGTGCTTCTCTCCTCCAGGCTCGATAGGCCCAGAGTCCATAAAGCTGCCTGCTGTCTTGTGTCATGAAAAGAAACAGCTTTGCCTGGGAATGCCATTACTGTGTAATGAGGCATGCAGCAAAATATACCTTCAGCAGCCACTTGATGAAGGCTTGCTGACACACCAGACCAGACAGAAATGTTTTTTTGTGTGTTCTTCCTTATTTTGTCCATCAATCACATCATTAGTCAAAGCAGACAGCCCTGTCAGCTGGGCACAGATGCAGACTGGCAGGCGATCAGTGGACAGGTGTTAGAGCTCTCCCAAAACAAGATCTCAAAATGAGAAAAGGAGTGAAGACCTTGTTCCAAGGGCTGGAATGTCAATATATGTGGGAAAAAAAAAAAAAAAAGAAAAAAAAAAAGAAAAAACCCCTAACACCCACAAGGGGAAAAGTTCAGAGGGGATGCTCAGAGCCACTACACAGAGACTTCGAGAAAAGTTAAAAGGAACTGCCACTTCGCATTACATTTTCATTTCTACCCGTATTAGCTGTTGTCGGTGGATAACAGCGACGTCCAGCATTCACTGTTTTGAATAGAGTCTAAAGGACATTATGTAAACAGTATTGTACTTCAGTTTCATTAGGAAAATCCTCCATGGCACATGGATTTATTTGTCCGAGGCTTCTGTCATTAAGCTGAGACACTAATACCCACAACGAGCATATATACTTTCAGTTTGACGTGCAAAATGGCAGAGGGCTACACGAGGGATCTCATTTTCATTATAAGAACCAAAAACATAAACACAGCGAGATACATCCAAAGTGCCCCTGGTCACGGGGAGTGCTAATCACGCAGAGGCAAACCCTACGCCTCCCAAGTCCTTACGCAGGCAAACCCCCCACCAACTTCATCCCGGGCTGTCCTCTGCCAGCCTCTGGCGTGACAGTGACAGTCCGCCCGTGTTTTGCCATACTGCCTGTGGCTACACACAGAGCTGCCACCAGAGCAGGGGACCCTTGATGTGTTCGGGGGGCTTGTGGGGCTCTCTGGGCAGGACGGCCGGGGGGTGAACCCGCTCCTCAGACCCAGACGTGCTTCACTAAGCAATTTGAACAGCATCTTCCTCAGATCCCTCAGCCGTTGGTTTTATTTCTGTAAACTGGAGCTAGTTCTCTCTTGCAACATTTTTGTATGGGTACTTTAAAGCAAAGGGTGTTTCATTTCCTTCCCATCCTCTCAAGCTAGGTTTTTGTCTGCAATCACACTTTGAATTCTAGAAGGTTTTTAATAATGAGTCTGGCTAATATTGTTTCTGAACAGCTTTGCATGCATTGTGTGCTCTTTTTGAGTAATATTAGATAATTCTCCAGTTCCTTGTCACCAGACACATGATAAATCTCCAGCAGAATCTCATTGTTCTGAGACAAGTCCTTCTCCCAAACCTGGGCAAAAGGGTGCTCTTGTGAGCTCCAAAACAAAATTCTGGAAATACAATTTTATCTATAATGTGCTTCTCTCAATCTTGCTATGGCTGAGTTGGCCAAACTGAATAAAAAGACCTTTTTATTAATCCCAGCTGAACCCGGCTCCATGGAAAAGCAAGCAGCAAATCCCCCGCTGAGTGGGAGAAAACAACCCTTTGGGAAGAAAACTGTCAAGCAAAGAGGGCCATCAGGACCATACAAAAAGGGCAAAGATGTTCATGATACAAGTGTAAGAATTGAACAGCCCAGGCAAGGATACCACCTCCAACTGCAACTGGGTTTAGTCTTATTTTAGCAAGAAAGACAAGCCCCTGGATTGCAGTGATTTGAACAAAAAAAAATCAATTAGTGCTAATTCCCAGGGAAGTGGAACCAACCAAAGAGCTAACCAGCTTCTCGCTGACAGAAAACGAGCTTGCCAAAACCATGTCACTTTTCAATTAAAAAAAATACAACTGATAAACTAGAAAACTTCCCCTTTAGAAACAGAGGTAAAGTGATTTGGGAAAAGGGCCAGCAAGTCAATTGAACAGGAGACATGTACAATCCACAGTTGGAAAGCTGCAGTGATAATTAAGGTGTCTAGGTAGGGTCATAGGTTTTGCTTCAACTTTTGCCTCCTGCCCATTGCAGCTCTCTTTAAAATCCTGCAATTATGTGAGGTTTTCCTATTTCCTCCAGGTCTTCACTGTCCCCTTTCTCACTTTGCCCCTTTGCTTGTATTTACACTCCACTTCCTCTGCTTTATTTCAATCCCCACTAACCCATTATCTTCCCTTACCTCTTCCGCTGGGTTTTATTCCTTCTTCTTCTTCCCATCTTTAACCACCTCAAGTAAACTCCAGTTTTTTTGCATTAGTACCTGAAAAATAGGTTTTAATTAAAGTGAAAAATCCCAAACATATATATCTTGCATTTAAATGCACTTATCTACTAAAAATAACAAAGGTAGCATGCCTCGTCCATCTCTATCCAATGACCATGGGTTCCCACACGCTACCAGCACACTGACCTGTTTGAAGCCCTCACACCCATCGGTTCCTGGGTCATTGGGAGCAGCTGAGGCACTGCTGCTCAACCACGACTCGATCCTGAAAGCAGAGCCATGAGATTAAACGCGGTTTCACACCCGCTGTCTTGGTGCCCACCCATATCTCCTCTGCCCCTTCCCATGTCTCCTTGACCAGGCGTAGGCTGCACCTCTCCACAACACCCTCCTTATGGTGGAGGAGGCATTGCCCATCTCCTGTGGGGATTTGGGAAGCCAGGACCAGACTCTCACCTTCTGCTGAGCAGGGGAAACCCAGGTTCACCACCATTCCAGCAGCCCACTGGCGACAGGGCTAGTTCAAAGCCTCTGCTGCAGCTAGCTCCAGAGTCAGGCTGCATCCCGGCTGGCATCAAGGAGATTTACTTCGCAAACATGAGGATTATGCATGAATCTCAGCTCTTACAGAAAAGCAGAGTTTCTGTGTACGGTAGTGAACCTCCTTGGATCCCAGTGCTGTGGTAGGCATGATCTGCAGTGGTTGGTAGGCTGCTAACAGGCTCTGGGGAGTGCATTCAGTGGTTTGGGTTAGCTGACTTCTCCTGGTGCAAGGCAGAGCACAGCAATACATGCAGCTCCAAATTTTAGACAACGGGATTGCTCCAAAAAGAGAAGGTTCCTGGTGAAGTATCGAGGTAACCTGGATTTTAACTTGCGTCAATCGCTGTCTTTGGTCACTTATTTTAGAAACTATTTTGAAAAAAAAATATATGGGGGGGAAGGTCCATTCCACTTCAATAAATAATAGGCTGGAGGGAGGAGGAAAGGAAGAGAAATTAGGATCACTGAAAGGTCAGGTGCCTTTATACAGCACAAGGGAAAAGGAGCAGGCTTTCAGATCTTTCCAAGAGCTGACCTTTCTAAAGATGTGCTCAGCATGAAGGGGGTAATACCTGATACAGAGTCACACGTCTACCTTTAAATAAGAATTAAAGCCAGATATGCCTCCGGAGATACCATTAATCTAACGAGCCTTTAGAGGTCACTGTTGTGCCAAACAGACCTGGGTGGGATACATTTATCTGCTAAAAGAAAATAGTGGTGCTTAAAGGAACATGAGTCCACCAAACTTTTACGCTTTATTAATAAACTCTGCTAAATAGCTCTTTTCCTGGAGAATGGGGAGTAACAGCCATTAATAAATTAGGTTTGTTACCTGGTTTTTGACTGTGTGCATGTTGACTTCAAACCTCCTGGATGGCCCAGAAAAATCAGAGTGTGAAAAAAGTGAATGTGGCCTTTGTGCCTACCCCTGCTGATGGCCAGGGGCTCCTGCTCCTATGGAAATGGTTAAACTCAATGACCTTGGTTCTCGCAAGAATGGAAGGAAGAAAAAAACCTATGAACTTGAATCAAATGCTGGGGACTTGGGTTTTAAAACAGATTTCTTTTCCAATTCTGAAGGAACTGTTTCTTCCCCAGTTGCGAAATAGAAATAGTATGAGGATAATTTGTGGCTGAATGGATGTTTTAGATTATAGATGCTCCCTATGCGATTGGCAGCAGGGATCAGACAAGGACTTGGAGTGAATTCCGTAGGTGATGGGTGAATTTGCTGAGATGACAAGGTGCACTTGGAGTTTCCAGTTCGTGCAACACAAACCTCAAGCAAGCCCTCACTGGATTACAACCCTTGGTGGCTTCAGCTTGTCACTTCTTCCAAACTTCATGATGAGCCTAGTGCTGTGAGAAGGCACCAGGTGAAGTCAATCTGCCAAAAGAACATGAGAAGAAAAGCAAGGTCCACTCAAACAGTGCATCTTCCCTGCTATATTTGTGCTCTGGTGGCAGCATGCAAAAATCATATGACATATCCCCTTGTTTCTGCAGTCTGGATCCTGTCTCTGCAGCATTGTCATCGATCTCTTGTTCTACATTAGGCTCTTAGGCAGCCCATTGGGGCTGATTTGTCAATAATTTCAAAGGTTATTCAAACGTTCAAGCTTTATTGTGATTCTTAATGGATCATCTCTGTAGAGCAATTTAGAAGTGTGGGAGAAGGAAGGTTACGCAGCAACAGAGAAGAGACAGTACCAGGCTGGTGACAGTGCTGCTGTAACACTGTGTGCTACCACCGCTACACCTTACATACCAGAGCCACTGTGCTAGATCCACACATAAGTTAGATACATCAATAGTTTCAAAGAAGGCACAAACAGTTATTATGATTCAGGAAGAGGGAGAATACAGAATTAGTATGAAACAACCGTGCAAGCAGAAAGGCACCACCAATGCCGTACTGGTACTCAACAGTGGTGCGTTGTTAGTAGTCTTATAAACCGGAGACAGAGCTTGTCATTCGCAAACCTCCCCATTAACGAAAAGCATGAGATTCATGAAAAAAAACTCCACAGTTTAATATGAACTTACCAATGCCTTTCTTGAAGCGTGGAACACTTCAATAGCAGACAAATAGCAAACTCCTGGCTCCAAGAGCGTCACCTTTTAAAAGTGCAGAGAAATACTTAACATCTCCCTCCCTCCCCCAGACTAAAAATGCTACAGAAATTAGATCTAATTATTGTGCCAACTCATCTGTTCGAAGGCAGAAATAACCTCACCAAAGCTAACGGAATTAAGTCAACATAAACAAAAGGTGCTTTTGGCCCACTGGGATCCAAACTATCAAATGCAAAGCATTCGATGTAGAGACAAACTACACCCAGTTGAGAGCAGAAGGATGAAAGCGCAGGGCACAGCCCGGCTGTCTTTGGGAAGTAGGATCAAAATAGTGTGTCAATTCCCTGTCCACCCAAGTCCCTTCAAAGTGGGAGATCTGCCGTGGCTCCTGGCCACACTAAAAGCAATGACAAAACGCTCACTGAACTTATCAGACCTGCTGGTTCATCTAAAGTGTCAACCTCTTTAAATGGTCTTAAGCTAGAATATTTCACCAGTTGACGTTGGGAGAAACTGCAGATTTTATCTAAACCATACAATTACCTTCAGAAAATATGTTTTTTAAGTCTATCTATAGCTGTAGAGTACACCCAACGCACCTGTCAACCATATGTCAAAGTCATTACAGAATATCAAGTAGATGTCAATCAAATTAATCTTTAAAAAGTAAGAACTTCTATACTAGAACCACAGAAAAGAGCTATATGATTAGCACATAGAAGTACACCTATTTTATTATATCTATCACATTTTATTAAATCGTATGTTCACAACAATGGTGTTACAAGTCTAAATATCAGCTGTACACTAGGACATGGCTAATGCTCCCTTCCAAAATAAACAAATCCAGTAATTTTCACATTCAAGATGGCAGCATCCCACTGCTGAGGAAAGTTTTAATATGAAAGCAGCAAGACAATATACACTACAGCAACTATGCCAATAACGGCTTCAACTTTGCTCTTCTTACTGTTTGTATCCCTTAACCATGAATGGCTTTTACCATTCCTTGAGCGAGGACTAGTTGTGTGAGTAAAGATGTCAGCAAAATGGGAACTGTTATAGGTAAGGATTAAAGTTACAGATTATATGCATCATAATACAAAATAGCTGTTGTCTAATTTGCTGTGGAATACTCTTGCTTTTTATACTTTTGCCTCAGTAGTGCTAGGAGGAAAACTCCTCTCATCTGTAAAAATCTGAGATACAGGAAATGTCTTGTCCTAAGCCATGATGGAAACCTGAACTCTCAAACATATTCATGAACGAAAGTGTGAAGAAAAGGAAAAATAACCCAGTACGAAACAAATGAACTATTCATTTTGAAGCACTTGAATTCTGTTTTAATTAGTTTAGGTTTCTAAAGGAAAACCTTTTAACCTAAACTACAAACATACAGGTTGTCGTTCAACTAAATTTTAGAAGATTTCCTCCAGTATTTCTGAGACAAATTTAAATTAATTTTTATCTATAAACAGGCTACTTTTGATGAATCAGCATTTTCTGACAAAAAACATTTCATCAGCAAACACCGAACCAGCTCTACAAATTAATTGCTACTTCAGAACACGAAGAAATTTGTGATAGATCTTTCTTTTGTCATTAGAACAAATCAGTAAGCTTCAGTTTGATTTGAAATGCATGCTGTAAAAGTACAAATAATAATATTTATAGGAACTGACTTTATGTCTCAAAGGGTTTTTTAATATTACTTTTCCCCTTCCAAGCAGAAGCAGAAAGATTAAAACAATCCTAAAAAATGCCATAAACCCCAAGTATTCTTTAATTACTTTCCTTAGCAAGAGCCACAAATCAGGGACAGCTGCCTGAATTTTCTTGCTGTTCCCTCCGGAAGATATAACTTCCAAAACGGATTTCTGGATTGAATAATCAGTAATGGATATTTTTGGAAGAAAACTCTTGGATCAAAAATTTACGGTGACACCAAGCCCTGCTAGGTCCCTATTGCAGAGACCAAAAGCAAGTTCTCCCTCACATCTAGGAGATTTTGTGATTCCTCTGGTCCAGAAGTACTGAATTTTTATCAAAACAACTTAGCACAGTCCATTTACTTACTAATGTCAATACTGCTTTTTACCTCACTTTGTTCTTCTAATTTACAGAGACAATTTAGTCAGGGTAGTTGTACTTGGACTTTTAAAGGTTTTTAAAACATCGGGAGAGCAAAGTGAGATCTATTACAGTGGTGGGAAGATAGTATGAGTTACAGCACAATTACCACCACTTCTAGCAGCATTGTCATATAGTTACGACATAGCTTACATTAGGTAAAACAGTTCAAACACCGAATAGAACAATGTACCACCTATAAATCTCCACACATCTTCTATTATTAGGAAAACTTCTTAAAATTCATACTTGATAAAGTAATAAACTTGCTTGATGTATAAGACCCCACACACCAACTGCTGAAATACAATGAGGGTTGTTAAAAGAATAAACCTGTTGAATAAATCTGCTATGTAAAAATTTATCTCAATGTTATATATAATGAAACCCTTCTTAAACAAAAACCTGATAAAACAATAAACCTGTTCAAAGATTAAATTTGCTGCTCTCTAGGGCTATACTTCTCTGTTGTATTTGGAACTGCCAGACAACTTTCAACCTGTTTAATTTCAGCAGTCCTGTTTTTACACCATTTTTTTGCTATTCTGTTTCAATCACCCCTGCACTTGTAAAATCTAGGGAGAGTCCGAGTGCAATTTACTACAACATTTCTGCCAATGAAAGTTAACAGATGAACTTTTTCATTTTTTCATGCTTCCATTTTTCTTGATACAAATGCATCTCTAGGTATGAGTAACAGTCACCCATTAGCTCGTTATACAGGCAAGTAAGAGAGTGGCGATGGAGAGATCTATGATGCAGAAACACTGGAGAGTGCCTGGAGCAAATGTTCATCCCACCCTGGTCTGCTGAGAGAGTATCTGCGCAATTTGTCCGTGTTAGTAATGATGTCCCAGAGGAATAAGACAATATGAAGAGGATTTTAGTATTTTGAAGAGGCAACCACCACTCTGCAGCATTAGCCAGTAAGACTGGCTCTTACTCATGAGATTCATGGTCTGTTTGCTTGAACAAAAGCTCACGGGTTTTGGCCCTGACTCCAGAATATGATATTGTAGGCAGACTAGGGGCTTTGCTAAAAAAATTTTCAGGAGAACACCCATGACTATATCAAGCATCTGGAGTGTTCTTTAATAGTGAGTAATGATATTTCTTTTGTCAGGCAGCTGGCACCTTCTGCCTCCTGACACCCTCTAACATCACTCTTACTTTGAAGGCGTTCGTTAGCTTCCAGCACCCCTCCCACCACTCCAACTTTCTCTCTACCTCTGCACTCACCTTCTGAGAAATGCAAGTGAGCCACCGAGACCCAGGACTTGCCATTTTCTGGAAGATGGTTTCACCTTGCAAGGGCTGGTTTTGTGCTAAGGAATCCCCTTTCAGCTAAGCATAGGAAAAAAAACCTTAGAACAGGAGTTAAGTATCCATAGGTTATTTAATTCACTCCTACAGCTGACACATAAAGACACTGAGAGCTATCGGGCATCTCTCAGGTGTTGCAGCCTTTCAAGGGCAGGCATCAAAGAAATTTCCCCTGGCTGCTGTTGGCCCTAGGAGGGGCAGCAGCCTCCCTGGCCAGCTGAGCCCTGCCCTCCTCATTGCCAAGGGCAGAGCATCTTCTACCTTGGGTACCAGGGCAGTCAAACATCACCTGGGTCAGCAGGGTGTCTGCTCACCCTCTGCCAGGTGTGGATGGGAATGTTATCGCACCACAAGGATGAGGTTATCCTGGTGAGCTTTAAAAAAACGTATCTTTTTCACTTGATGAATTTTTCAGTCATATCCCAGTTAGAGGTACCATGATTGTGGTGGAAAAAAGGCTTAACTAACATTTCACCTTTCCTGTACATTCCCTATAAGCATTTTTTAACAGGAGCCATCCTCAGTCCCAGGGTTTCAAATGCCAGACATGCATCTGCCCTGATGGTGCAGTGGGTTTCTGCTGAGCCCGGTTCCCATCTCCCACATGAGACCTGGGGATGCTCAGGACACTTGCACCTGTGCTTCCTGTACCAATGGTCAGCTAAGGAGGAAAACACTGACAGCTGGGCATTAAACTCACTGAACGTGTGCAACGGAGGTGCAGATAGAAAAGAACTGTTCAAAAATTGGCATGAAATGCTGCCAGTAATATTCAGGATTCATCATTTTATTTTGGCAGGGATTTGTTTCACCATAGGAAAGTACTTCCAGAGTCATCTTCCACTGAAAAATGTGAGATACTTCCAGAAACTGCAGTGAGCAAACCAATTAATCCTCTCTCAACTCCTTACAAGGGACTGTAACGAAAGGCCTAATTCCTAGAGACAAGGTCACTCCCCAGGAGCAGTTGGGCTGGCAGAAAACCCTGAAGTATAGAGGAGGCATGTTCAATGCTGTCTTTACTCAAACTCTGAGCCAGCAAAGCTCCTTACAAGAACTGATCAAAAATTGCACGTTAGAGGAGCTACAGGGACTGCTCTCATGGATTGCAGGCACCAAACTCCTATATCTGAGCGGAGTTAAAGGTCCAAGATCTGCCCTTCCATAGCAAAGCTCAGACTCGATCTGATCAGTTCCTCATTTTTATTTTAAAAATCCCCCTTGAACAGGACAGAGGACTTCTGTCATGAGCAACACTGGGGCACACAGGGACACCCCAGCTCTTAACATGGTGGGGTTTGGTCAGCAGTGGGGATGCAGAAAAGAGGATGTTTGGGAGGTCTGACCAAAGCAACGCATTGGCAGTGCAGGGCTGGCTCCGCGGGTCAGACAGTGATCAACCCTCTACTCTGCTACTTGAGGAGTTTTTTAACTATCTCTAATTGTTATTAACACACTACCCAATCCATCTCTTCCTTCCAAATAATACAGAAATAGTACCCAGGAATGGGTGTATCCGAATAACCAGTCATGAGCTCATGGGGGGCAGGACCAAGTTTGAAAACTTCAAGCCTTATGAGCATTAGGAGTATGAGGGTAAATCCAGTGTGCTTGTGGTAAGAAACAATCAAGGTAAAGCTGTCAGATACTAAAAATCACAGCCTAAAAGATGCAGAAATTACATTGTGCTCATTGACACTTGACTAAAAAGACAACTCTGATGACATTAAAAGAATAAATAAAAGGATGCAGGATGATGCTATCAGTGATATGATATATTACACATTTTGGTCTGTAACAATCCTCTTGGTGCTAATGAGAAATAAATGTTAAAATGTAACATTAAAATTATCAAGAGCAATTAACAATAATAGTATCTGTGGGTCTCCATAGCAATTAGGAAATGAATCAGATTGCTGTACCATTGTGCAGCATTGTGTCCCTCATCCTCCTTTTCCTCCCCTCTGCATCCCAAAATGCATGCAGGGATGGGACACGCACCCCTGTACACACATGGGCTCTGCCTCCAGTGGCTCCTGGCAGGCCTGCCTGTTTGTCGCTCACCTAATGCTTGTTTGTTTTTTTCTTCTCCCCCTTTCCAAACAGTCACTGGACTCAGCTCAGGCACAGTGATCTGTAATCTAGCAGCCATTTTTCTGAACATAAGCAGCTTGCATTTAAAACTCTCCTGCTCATCTGTCTTCATTTGAAGACTGGGTTAAAAAATAAAATTAATGATTGCTATCAGAGAGAAGATGAGCAGCATCACCAGTGAAAAGTAGCACTGCCACATTTTACCAAGGCTAACATTTTTCACTGGCTGGAAATGGCTGGATATACTTGTAAACATTATTAAAAATAATAACTTAATGTTTCCTTCCTGTGACTAGCTAGCATTAGCAAGGTATTTTCAATTAGCATTTCCTCCAAGCAATGTAGGTCTTTTACTTCATTTTATTTAAAAAGGGATTTGTTTTCTAATTTTTTTACTTCTGCTGTTGTCAATAATAGAATTCAGGGGAATGGCTGCGGCTTTTTCCTCCCATCACTTACAGTTTGTAAGCCACTGAAAGCAAATGTATGCGTTTGATTTTATTTGCTTTAGCATAGCTGTCCAATGAAAGAAAAAGACATAAGTATGCATTTCAATCTACTGTATAATGTTATGCGAGGCTTTAAAATACAAGTAAATAGCATCACGCACTTAAATCAAGTCATTTTATTTTTAGGGAAAATAAACAAATAATAAAATGATAAAATAATATAGATGCCTTTGCATTTTTTTTTTTTTTAAATATGCACTATGAGTGAAAATACTCTAAAATCCTTCATTCAACATTTAACATTTCTATATAGAGGAGACTGCTGCATTTCCAGTTCTAACAAGCCTCTCCTTGATGGACTAATTTTACTTCATTACAAAAACACTATACATATATGTTTTTGAATGCTAAATAGGCAAATATTATTGCAAATGCAAGGCTGTATCATGGGTTTGGCAGCCTCAAGGTGATAATTTCCTTCCAGTTCAACACAAAGTTGTTGAATATGTCAATTGATTGCATTGGGCAATTCTCCATTCATTTAATCAGATTAACATATAACTTGCATATTCAACACCAATTTTACATGCTCTAATCCTATAATGTATAAAAGGTTACAGTGCAATACAACAAGCTTCAAAAACTACTGTATCTATTGGTAAGCTTTTAAGTAACACATACATACACACACAGAGATTCAACTAGCATAACCAATTATCTGCTTGTATTGATAGAAAACAACTTTTGAATAGAAAAACACATCAATTCCTCATTTGGAAGTAAAGATGCATGCTCTACATATAACACATTCATCAATTCCAGAAAAAAAATAAATTGATTTTCTCTTCTATTCATACATCTGCTAATTAAAAATTTACTTTTTAAGTACAGCATGAAACCTTCAATGTCCTTAAATATTTCATATACCTCTAATAGTAAAACTCAGTGACCCATATAGTACTTTGCAACTGCTTTTAAGATAGGTCCTGATTTGGAAAGACCTGAAGTGCTGACATTTTATTGACTGGTCACAATTTCTAATGTGCAAGTAACAAAACAATTCTGGAATATAAGAATCATAAACTCAATGTATCAATCCATCATTCAGAATTACTTTCATAAAAGAATTATTAATGCTTCAGTCACCTACATGTGAAGGTAACACCAAACAGCCTTTTATACAGTTAGAACCAGCATAAGAAGTCAAAAGGTGTTTAACCATGATTAAACATATTTCATACAATAGCAATCTCTTCCCAGGAAACAAAAGCTTGGTATGCCACCATAATTAGACAAATGTTGTTAGTCACAAAATGAATGTATAAACACAAGCTAAAATTAACTCAGCGCAACATCCTAAATCCATAGTTATTCCATGGAAATGGAATTATTGGCATATTAAACTTTCACATTTACTACACACAACAAATATCAGTCTTCCTCTTGCAACCCCAGGAGGAAAATCTATTGCACCAACTCTGAGGTCCATTTAAAATGCATATGCACGTAAAGAACTCTGCCCTAAATCTGTATAGACGTTTACTTTTATATGTAGATAATGTGTTATACCGAGCCAGTACAATGAAGTCTTAAAGTGAGACTGAGCATAATAAAAATGGTACAATAAGAAGTATATCGGCATGTGAAGTATTCCGTTTGCAAATGTTGTTGCATCAGAATTTAACATAATTTGGGGGCAAAATTAAGGTTGTTTCACTGCTGACCAGAAAGACCATTCCTGAGCTTTGCAATGAATGTATCACATTGTACACCGTGAGCCGGACTCAGTGAGGAGTCAGTCAGGCTCTGACTCCTCTGAGCTCTGAGTCTTTACCCCTTTTGGAGTTAGTCCTGCTTGGAGATACATTTCTGTAGTTGTAACAGCAAACAAACAATTTTTTGTTTGGAAATGTGTTTAAAATGTATGTGTGTGTATGTACTGTGCATGCACACATTTGTTTCTACACTTGCCATAGAGAGGAAACCATTTCATGGCAAGTATCCAACCCTTCACATTATTTCTCTGGCAAACGCTAAAATTTCTGTCAACATCATGTAAACAGGCTGGCAGGGAATTTTGAAGAAAGAAAATGAAAGCTGCCATTTATTCTGTGCATGACACCATTTAAACATTTTTCAAAACATTAAATGTTGAATTGCCATTTAAAATTTTGAATCATTCATCAACATGACATAAGGTGGCATGCATGTCCTTATAAATTCAAACAGATCAATCCCAGAATGACCTACTAAAAAGCAATCAAGAACCTCAAAGCATGTAAAGGTGCTATAAACTATGGCAGATAGCACAGGGATAAGATGACGCTAAGCAACACATCTGGTCTCGGTCCTCTACGCAGAGACAGTCAAATGTGGTTTAATTTTACAGAAGTTAAGTGTATACATTGCAAGTTGTTAGCGTTTGCTCAGATTGGCTTCAAGGTTTAATCAAGAAACCTTTTCTCTCTGGGAACCTATTTGCAGCCTCATATGGCTTTGCAGGTTAGTTGCTCTGGAATGGCCCCATCTGAGAAGAACCTTCAGAAACGCTTCAAAGCATCTGATGGAGATGCTGCTTGCCCAAGGCAAACAGCCCACCCGCAGCTCAGCAGGGGTGTCCGGGGTGGGACAACTCCTCCCACTCCAGCACACATGCCCTGCGCTCGACACTGGGAACCCAATGGCGCGTGGGTCCTGGACTGATTTCGCCCCAACACACACGATTCCTGAAGTTCTGGTAAGAACTTCAGCAAGGAATAATATCATTTAAGCATTCCTTTGAATACATCCTGCTGATCCCAGTGATTTGTCGGGCACCTCACTGTTTGTTGTGTGACAAGCTGGACTTTGGACAAGGTCAGCTCTTGAATCTTGATTATGTTTTTTTCCCCTTGAGCCAGAAGACATTGATTTGTACATCTAGTTTACCTTGTTTTCTTAGCCATTTGTGACACAGTACAACAGTTCCCATCGAAAAAAGTGTCATGTAAACAAATTACAACTTAGGACGTATACATTAAATAATTTTATAAATGAACTTTAAAAATGAAGGAATAAAAAATGCCAGTCCTGACTTCTATGGCTGCGGTGATTATTCTGATCATGTTGTCATGTGTAATGAAGCACAGTCCCATCATTAATCAAAAGAACCAATCAGATAACTAATTTAGGCAATATTCTTTACCACAGGACATGTCGGTCAGTAAAAATGCATTAAAATAGCAAAAGATCAATAGTAGACACTAGGGACTGTGTTTACAAACCAGTCTTAAACTTTAGGGTATTATATTCTCAGTCATACTGGGCATCTGATTTTTTTAAAGATAAAATAACATATAAGATAAACGCTGAGATTTTATTTTCAGTTAATAACGTGCATTACAGGCTGTCTGCTACAAACTTATGAATTGCTGTGTTATTTAATGATTTCCACAAAAGTGTGTTTAGCTACTTTCTAAATACACTCTAACTAGACTGGAGTGACACTGCACAGGAAAGAGTTGGCAGGTTCAGGATTTACCGATGTGTGCCTTCAATACCTTACGCGGAAGCCCACATCAAACACTATACCTGGCAAACACTATTTATGTTCTGCCTTGGGCAGCCTTGTGTTTTACATAGTCAATACCTTTATTTAAAGGCAGATTGAAAGGACTTTGTTGAGAACAGAGGCGTACTTTTTCTAACTTGGATCTTTTTTTCCTTTTTTTTTTCTTTCCTTAAGAATGAGATTTTTTGCAAATTATTCCAGTAATAAGAAAGCGCATCTCAGATGTCAAATATCTACTCTGGATTTAATCATTTCAAGACAGTAAAGGCAAAAGTAGAACAGAGCCTTAGAATAGCTGTAGCCCAGGTAAAGTCTGCAGCCCAGCTGCACACGTAGCATCACCCTGTTGAACTCTGGAGACTGATTCTCCCGCGCCTGTGAAGCTGCTCCCAGCTGTACTGCCAGCCTAGAGAGCCACTTGTTAATAATAATGTAAAACCACAATGGAGTTATAAGCTCAAGGAGCAGTCTCAGCACTTAACCAAAACCATAACGAGCCACATTATTCAACTTCCACGCACAACGCACATGAAGAGTGCTAAAATACCGATGTGACATCTTCATGGATAGGAACAGTATATTAGGTAGAGGCAACATTTATGTAATCTCTGTTTGGGAACACACATCTCATTTTCAGAAATACTCAGCAGTTTCCTATCCTGCTGTAAACAAAGCAGACCTGTAAACGTCAGTGCAAAGTGGAAAGACATTTGGTACCTTCATCAAAAATGCCATAGTCTGGCCTGCACAGTAACAGCTCACCTGAATTGCTAAAAGTTGTTTCTATCAGCCCAGTTTTGTAACAGCCTCTCAGACACCATCCTGTGACCACGTGGGAAAGGAGGAATGGATAAACGAGTCATACTTTGCCATTTCCATGGAAAAGAAAAATCCTACAATTTGGAATAATAAACATATCGAAAGAAAAAAAACAAACCCACAACAAAAACCTGACAAAAATACCCAACAAATTACAATGCAGTTATTCCAAAATGGCAGAATACAATTTGCAAAGCAACAGTGGGGTATGGCTACAGAACACAGCACACGTGAGGAGTACCTGCAGATCAGCAGGGTCCTCCTGTTTGCCACAAGCTGCGGCTTTGTAGCTGTCACATTTGCAGTTGCATATCTGGTCATGCTCAGTGGACGATTCTTACGGGAAATTATTGAACTCCTGTTCAAATTACTTACACTTCTGGCCTCCACAATGTTTTATGTGCTGAGATTCTGTGATGTGTAAAAAAAAAAAAATGTTAAATTTTAAACCTGCTGCCTGATAGTTTCATGCATTACCTCCTAGCTCTTGAACAACTGTTCCCACCTCTCCTTTATTTTGCATATCTCCTCTGTCACATCTTCTCATAACCATCTCTTTTCTGAGTCAAAAAAATGCTGATCTATTTAATCTGTCATCACCCAGGATGCTATTCAGAGTCTTGTGGACTTCCTCAGCACCTCCTCTAGTTCAACGGTAGAGCTGGCCCCTCCAGGGGACTCTGGTAGCCTATAAACCTGGAAATACTGAGAATGTCACCAGAAAACAAAAAGCTATCACGATATACATGGCTGTGCTACTGGCACAGGGACCAGACAACAGCAGGGTATGTTCCACAAAACACTTTAAATAGTCTCATTGAGATTGGTTACAATGCTTATGTGCTTAACAGTAAGCATATGCTTAAGCATTTTAAGGCCTGACAGATTTGATAAATGAGCTGACAGAAGGCTACTACTGTGGTCTAAAATACACCTAGTAGTACTTACTTTCAGAGAAGGAAAGCATCTGAGATATTTGAGCTGATGAGGACCCTTGCATTCTTCTGTTGTTTCAAGAGCTTTTATGAGATACTATTTGCTGATGTTTTTCTTAAAAACACAGAACCTTATTTTATTGTACATAATTCAATTACTTCCTTGTATCCAATAAAATAAGCTCATTCAAATAAAATCAGAATTACTTCCCTCTTTTGGCTTGGGTACAGCATCTTTTGTACCCAGCTAAGCAATCTTCACAGTGCTTGGCAATAATCCTGCTTAGAAGGGCAGGATTTAGAACAGATGCAGACTTCTCCATGTCGGGGTGCTACCAAGTTCTCTGTTGATTAGTAGGGTGCATAATTGAGTATGACAGAATATAGATTTCTGGCAGAAAATAATTTCTAATGGGAGAAGCCACTTGCTGAGGACACCCACTTCAATTAAAGGTAGACCAAGCCTCTAAAGTTAGGATGTTAACCCTGTGACTTCTCCCAGACCCACTATTTCTACTTTTAGGAACTGGGATTTGGTGTCTGGTTGCCCCATTAACAGAGAAACAACCAAGAAGATAATGCATAAAACTTAGAAGTGGAAACAAGGCTTCACCAGAAAATAGTTTGCTGAAGCTGTCTCGCATATAGCAATAATCTTTGATCATAGACTACTATATAAATATTACACAAACAGTGTATACTCTGAAATACGCTAACCTTCGGCTAAGTGGAAGATGTCAAAAACATTTAATCTGTAAGCTAATCGTTGCTGTGGATGTAGGCATGCTCTTTGTATGTGCAGCATCAGCCCTTTGTGGGCCTTTATGCATACAGTCCATGCATGTGCCTCCCACTTTGAGATGGAACGAATGGAAAACCAAATTCTTCTGACTCATCACAGAAGTTCTGGGAAGACAAGGGTCTATTCAGACACCGTGATATGATGCCTATTGCGAAGCCCACTGAAGTCACACAGAGCCTTTCTGTTAGCTTAAATTCTACCTGTTCTTTTGCTTAAAACTGATCTCAGACCAACAAGTCTTTTGTGTTTTAATACCGTCATCTGCTTATTTTGATTAGACAGCATGTTCACCTTACTCTAAAGCAAATGAAAGGGTGAAGCTGTGTGTGTTACAGACATGGGGATACAAGGTTGCTGTGAACCAGATATGAGTCCCTGTCTTAGCATGTGGTTATCTCCTTGAAATCAGCAATAATCCCCTTATGTGCTTAACGTGAGGCATGTGCTCAAGTGCTTCATTTGATTAAAGCCTGACTGATTGGGCTAAGGCTTTTGATCTTGGCCTCTTCTTTTGAAAGAAAAAGAAAGAAAACAGAGATCAATCCTAGACAATTATATTTACAGCACCATGTATGCCACTGTTACTGCTCCAGGGGAGTGATGAGCTTATCTGCGACAAGAGGTCTCCACATCGCCAAGCAGCTCTGTGCAGATGGGTTTTGCATGTTGTGATGCAGACCTAGCAGCTGGGCATCGGTGATTTCCCTGCAGCTGGTGGGAAGGGCAAGGGCTTGCTTGCACTGCTCCTGCCACATGGAGCTTAGCGCCAGGGTCACTCCTGAGGACCCAACACCTGATCCCGGACCTGGGGCTTGGCACTGCGCAGGCTCCTGAGAGGACATCCAGATTCCCATGCAAAATACAGCAATGGGGGAAAAGGCAAGGTACCTCAGTACTTGTCACTGCCAGCTCACTCCTCTGCTACTGGAGTTTCCCAAAGGAGCCTCTTAAGAGCTGCCACCAAGTTTCCCATGGCCTATATTTTCCTCTCCACCACATCCATGTCTCCCAGATGGCTGGGCATGCCCCATAAGGGTCACGGATCCAGTGGGGGCAGTGGGGAGGAGTACAAGGACAAAGAGCTATGCAACTTACGTATTGCACACCTATACAAAACTTCTGGAGGCTGCAGACAGCGGCCTCCAGCATTTGCTCCCGTAACTTCTGTAGCAAATTTTTGTTGCACAACAGGTTTCACTTCGCGTCTTTTCAAAAATGCTGGACTACAATCACATACAAGGCTCACATCTAAAATGCAGCAATTCGTAGAGTAAAAAATGTCAGCTGCTTAACACTACACAGCAACAGTACAAACCAAGACGTGAAACATATCAAGCTGGAACTACAGGGGAATTTCAGGCATAAAACAATTGCTCAAACTGGAGTTTAGCCAGCACATCAGGATTCACACCCCTGTCTTGTAAAAATAATGCAATGAGGTGTGTGAACCGCAAATAATCATGACCTCAAATTTATAACTTACAGGCATCTTAGCATGGTGTTTCCGGCAATGCTGTCTTCTCCCAGCACCATACTGGGACATTTGTTCCGTGTTGACTCAAAGAGGAGAATATTGCCCACTGATTTACCAGCACCACTACACGAAGTGCAATGGGCCTCTTTAGAGGTCCCTTACTCAAGTAACGATGCCGCACAGCTTGTGAGATTTAACAACATCACAGCATTAATTGCCATAACTGCAACTACAGCATGAAGACTCTGTACATTCTAAAGCAGTTTTTTTAAGAGATTGTTGTAACTAAATCTTTTAATCAACAATGCCATATATTTTTATTGTACTTTTGAAGATGACAATGATAAACACGTAATAATTTGTAGAGAGAATATGAAGAGTGTTGCAGGATACTATTTAATTCTTTACTACGTCTACAGTTAAATTTGTGCCCCACAAAAAATCCCCAGAAACTTAACTTACTGCTATAGTTCCCTTCATATTAAAAAAGATTTTATGGTAGCACAGGTCAAACATTAGCCATCAAAATGTTTTCAGAAAAATTCACATCTGTTCTGTTGAAAATGTTTCAAGGAAATAGTTGCTTTCCTTAAACAAACAAAAAGAGAGTTAGGAAATTAAAGAATCAAAATAATACCGTGACAGAAAAAAAACCCCAAAACTTTCTCAGAAAAGCTTTGGATAACACATAGCAGACCATGTGCATTTGTCTTCTGGAGAGGAGACAGAGGTTCTCATTCCTCCCCCAGTACATCCTACAGTAACTTGTCCCATCAGAAAGCGGCCGGAGGATACACCCAGGGTACGAAACGCTGGCCCAGACCCTCAGGCTGGTTTGGCTCTAGGGCCAGCATGGTTCAGCCAACACAAAGAGCTCCTGCACTAGCACAGATTGGCATTACACTCTTATCTTTATACATTTTTTTGAGCCATAAAATCCAAACAAGGAAGTTACGATTAAAAAAAGCCTTTGAATTGTATTCTTTAGACAAATTTTGGCATCTAGCCAATACATTAAAATATGTATTTTTAGACACCACACAACTGTTGCAACTCAACAACCTGTGAAACAGTGGGAATATGAAGAACAGCAAGGATTAAACCACTTTAAATCTCTCCAGCTCTTACTCATACACCGTACTGGGAGAAAATACAAATGGATACATTTACACCAAGTTCTGTCCTCATTTATAAAGTGATTCCATAACATGTACAGACTCCAGCACACTGGATAGTTATTTTTGATCTCTGCTGCATTTTAAACACAACAGTTTTTAAAGTTAAAGGAATCTGATTAACTCAGTGCTACAACTGACAGAAAAGTGACAAGGTCCAGCAGAAACAGATGTTCTCTGCAAGTTGCTTCTTCCATCCCACGCATCTTTTAAGCAACATTCAAATACCATTTGGCACTTGTCCCAATATTTTTTCCCCCATCTCTAATGCAATTGTAGGAAAATTTGACGCTTATCTCACTGCTATAAATTTAATAGTAATATTGAAGAACATCACTCACATTAAATCTAAGAAAGTGAGACCATGATAATGTACATAGCTCTATGCTAATCCCTTACCAGTACTCTTGTCTGCTCTCTTTTCCTTGCACTAATACTTTGCTGAAGGTAGAATAGTCTGTGCAAACCTACCTTGCCTGCTGCACTCTGCTAGAGATTTTACCTCTGCATGTGGACCAGGTCAGCCTTCAGCAACACCCTGCTGCAGCGAGCAGGTTTGAGTCTCGGAGGCAGAAGGTGCTTTTGTGGCCGGTGGAAATTGGGCCAACAGTTCATACCTACACACCTAACAATTTGTATTAACTGTGTCCTGGTTTCGGTTGGGACAGAGTTAATTTTCTCCCTAGTAGTTGGCATAGGACTGTGTTCTGGATTTAGGATGAGAATAACACTGATAACCCACTGATGTTTTAGTTGTTCCTGAGCAGTGCTTACACTAAGTCAAGGACTTTTCAGCTTCTCATGCTGCCCTGCCAGCGAGGAGGCTGGGGGTGCACAAAAAGCTGGGAGGGGACACAGCCAGGACAAATTGACCCAAACTGGCCAAGGGGATATTCCATACCATATGACGTCGTGCTCAGCATATCAACTAGGGGGAAAGCTGGCCAGGGGGCCACTGCTTGGGAGCAGGCTGGGCATCGGTTGGTTGGTAGGGAGCAATTGTTTTTCATTTGCATCACTTGTTTTTCTTGGGTTTTATTTCTCTCTCTTTTTGTTATTTTCCTTTTCATTGCAATTTTTTATTATTATTTTATTCCAATTATTAAACTGTTCTTACCTCAACCCATGAGTTTTCTTTTACCCTTCTGATTCTCTCTTCCATCCCACTAGGGTGGGGGGGAGTGAGCGAGTGACTGTGTGGTGCTTAGCTGCCAGCTGGGATTAAACCATGACAAACTGGAAACATGAGTCACTGCAAACCAAAATGCAAGTCAGTTACAAGAGTATTAGCACAAAGAAGTATCGATGTATTGTGGAGGAACCCCAAATAAATGTCTGTCAGTCATTTATGTGAAAAAGAAAAAGAATTTAGATAGAAAGATCCCAACCATATCATCATATCTGCTGAATGTGAAAAGCTTTAAAAACAAAAGGGAATGTATGTGTGTATATATTATACAGTTTAATAACTCTGCTCTAACTACAAATTAATTCAAATCTTGTACTTGCATTAAAAATGAACTCTATCTGTTTTATGTTGATCATTAACTAAGAGTATTTCACACTAGAGATTTGTCATATTAAGGAGAATTGAAACCACTTATATCAATTAATTGTATTATACATAATCTTTACATAGATTACCAAAAATAATTTAGGTTCTATATTAAGGAAATATTAAATATGAATTCTGCAAGGAGTCATGACCTAAACTCCTGTCTAAATAATATTTTGGGATAGGGAAAGGAATGATGGAAAAGAAGTGTAAATCAAAAGCTAAGTGTGAGAACTCTTCAGTGAAATTTTTCCATTGAAAATGTGATGTAATACAATTTACATGTTTTCTGCAAACATGTCAGTATCCTTAGGGACAGCATCTCAGAGACGGGATGGAGAAGGAGGGGCTACAGCCCAGTGGCACCAACAAGTGCATGAAATAGGAGGTCCTAAATCCAGCAGGACGAGAACCTGAAGCTGGTTCTGCTACATGCCAGAAAGCGTTGTTTTGGAGTTTCCTCTCTCTGTTCAGGCTTTTAAAAATACTACTACTAATAATATAAAAAAAAAAATTAGCTTTTGTTGTTGAATATTAAAAAAACCTTGGCAAGAACTTGAAGCCATAGTATTTCTCAGTCATCCTCGTTTTTAAGGTTTTCATACGTTAATCTCACTAACCTATGAAAATGGTATAAAGAAACACAGAGTAAAAGAAAGCTGGTGTCTGCTAGAAAGTATTAGGTCAAGCAAACCCAGAGGGACATGGGGCTTATACAATTAAGAAACTTTTCAGTAGCTTCAGAAAAATACCTGCCAGTATGAATGTCAACCAGACAATGCCAAAAGCTTTGTGAGTATTGCCTCAATTTTCATCTCTGGACAGTACCTGGCAAACACTTCAATGCAGCAGGAGAAAATTCTGCAACTGGAGGGGAGAGGACCACGGGGGTTAGAATACCTTGAGGCATGGAGGAGGGGGTTAGAGACTACAAGGAGTCCAGAAAAAGTGATAACAATCCAGAACGCACTGTACCGTTACCAGTGATTCTGCAGCAGGGCAGCATTCTTCGCATAAGAAAGGGAAACAAATACTTATTTAATAATTGCTTACCTCTTCAATAAAGCTAACTTTGAACACAATTAACAGAAAAAGAGTCTAAATCAAGTGGACACATTTCATTGTGAATTATTCATTTAGGGGCCATACCACCATGGATGAATGAAAGGCAGTCACACAAGACATCAGCAGTATCATCTAGGTGATACAGAATTTTCTAAATGCAGAGAAGGCAACAACCTACTCAACACAAGACAGAACTGATGATATGTACCACCTCACAGTTACCATGTCTGCCTTAATAGGCCATTAACATTTCGTATATAACTGTCACGATGTTTCCACAAAAATACGTATCTTCTGCATGTCAAAACACAGACCTTTAAGTTTGCTCATCTTTCCTCAAAGGAAGAAACAGTAAGCCTTTGCCACACCAGCTTCCTTGGGAGTGTGTCCATTATCACGTTTTGGCACTGTGCAATGCCTGGCATTCTTCACACAACCTGCAGATAGCCCAAACACTTCTTGGAAAGAGATTTCAGTACAAACTTCCCCAGAATGTTATTGGAGACCCACTTAATTCTGAGTATAACCTTGAAACAACTGATAAAAGGTTTCTGACATGCTAACTACCAGATTTACAAGCAGTAAGTGTACATGCTATAGATCAAATTCCAATAACATTATTCCCTTCTCTGAAAAGGAAACAAAAACTTAGCCAAATATTTCTGATTTTGTGCGAGCTCTACAATCACGAAGCAGTCCAAAAGGAGAATTCCTAAAGAAAAAATAAATTACTAACTTTACCTCTGAATAATTCTCTGCTTCAGTGCCATATTACCCTCACATCTGTCATTACCCCATGCCTTTTCCCACGCAGGACAAATTAATGATAGGGGAAGCCTCAGAAGTCCCACAAAACCCTGGATGTCAGGACCTTGTGTGCTGCCAGAGAGATGTCTCAGCAGGTTGCAAATGCAATTTGAAAATTCTGGATTTGGAAATGGGGCTGTTTAGCTCTCAGATGATGTAGAGAATCAATTAATTAGCAAGTGACATGAGACCTACCCATCTCTTTGCTTCACCATCCCACCGGGAAGCAAGAGGAGCGCTGAGCATCCCCCAGAGCGCAGAGGCAGCCTGTGGGGCTGGGGAATATGACTGCAGTTCCATTTGCTGCTGTGCAGCTCCCACCTTTCAGAGGAGCTGAGACTTCATCAGCATATACTTCTGCCAGAATCAGCTGAGGCTTTTCCTACCTCCTGAAATGCAGAAAGGAAGGGGAAAGCGGTGATGCCAGGCTAAGGGAAGAGCTGCTTGTCACGCTATCATAAACAAAGGCATCAAAGACAGGTCATATTAAACAAGAGTTTTCCTTTATTGAGGAAAGCTGCAGGCAATGTAATCCAAAATTTCACTAACCATTCTGATACGATTTTTAATGCAGCTGGTTTTTTACCTTATGATCAAAACCAATCAGCAGAACACAAATGAGACTATTTGCCAAACCTGAAACAAAGAACAGCTTCAAAATATCAAATATTCTGGAAAAAGATCTTTTCTATCTAGTAAGTGTTCTTAGTACTGTCTGTCCAAGAGCAGGCAGTGTGACTAAACTGTCACGGAGCCCAAACCTGAGCGGCATTAAAAGCCAGTGCTCTCAACCACGTTCCCTCCAGCTGGCTTTGGGGAGGGCACAGTGACAAACCCAGTGGAAGCGGCCCCGTCTCGCCGACAGTGAATGCATCACCCCATCTCTAGGTGCAAAAACTTTAACAAAACATTTCCACCAGTTACACACTGAAAATTTTGTTTCAGAAAAATGAAGGGAATTAAAGTTGCCGCAACACAGCCAAGCACTGCTGAGCCGTCCGACGTAGCACGGGCTGCAGAATTCGGTCTTGTCCCTTCCCTTCTACTTCCTTGCTCAAGGTAGATGGATAAAATTAGAAACATGCACATAATAGTGATCTTCATTCAAACAGTTTCTTGTTTACTCTCTGCCACCTAATTTGTCTACAGCTTTCTTTCAAGTAAATGGTACAATTTCTCTTTCCCACCCACTCTACATTTTAAGTGACGTTTGATTAACAAATAAACTAGCCCTTAATAAGAAAACCATTGTCTAAATAAGCACTAATACTTTAAATTAAGTACTTTAAGTACACCTAATTATGTATTTAATCAGGATTAACAGGACATGTATTGTATGCTAACTAAACACAAAAATTAGATTACTTAAAAGGTATTTATTGAGGTTTGAGAATTATATAGAAAAGACATATTTGCTACAAGCTGGCACATATGATAACTCTTACTTACTTTAAATAACATTAATGAAATAAATGCTTAAGTCCAGTGATATGACTTATACCTACTTTGTGGATAAATATCTGTATGTCACAGAAATAAGATTGTTTGCATATGATATACCCAAACGCATTTAACCTGGAAGCATCAAGCTGCCTTCCTGCATCCCACATCTTACCTCTGAGCCTTGCTAGCTTACTTCTATCTACTGGCATTTGGGAACTGCCAAAATTGAGAATTTGAGGTCTGCAGGAAACGTCAGCATTTTGAAATCAGTGTCCATTCAGATTCAGAGCAACCTCCCCCTCTTTTTTCCCCTTCTCTTTTCCCTAAACTTTTCAAAGAATAGAAATCCATCAGAGCTGCCCAGAGCTATGCCTGCTGGAAGCCTGGGGGTCTGCCTGGGAAGTCTCCTTGTGTTCAGGGACAGGATCTTCCTACACAGATGTAAATCCTGAAAGCCAAGATCTGTGGTGTGGGGCAGGCTTTCTGGTGTGGCTACCTTCAAGCCGCAAGTGCTGGCAAGCAGCCCCAGAGCCACGCAGGTGACCTGGCAGGGAACCAGACAGATTTACAATGAAAATCTGCTTAGCAGGCTAGGTTCTTTGGAAAGATTCATTGAAAGCCAGATGTTTTTGTGAAATGTTTTGCTTTTGACGAATCGGCATTTTCTGATGGAAAAAAAACTTTCTCTCTGATAACTTCCTCTGAGCTCTGCCGGCAGCTGCCATGGCCGAGAGGAGCCAACAGCTACGCAGTGAGGGTGGGCAGTACTTGGGACAGTGTCCCAGGGCCTCTCAGCTCCCGGTCATCCTCCCTCAGACCAGAGCTGCCCACCACGGCTGAGGTTTTGGGACAGATCCTGCTGTTCTCCCCTACTACAGCATGCCAAGCGGTGGGAGCTGGCCCCAAGACAACCATCCCCAGTGCTCTCCTACCTCCAGCACTGGTTCAGACAAAAACACTGGCTCCACGCCAAGCAGAGCAGAAGCAAATGCTACAATATCCTCAGGGTCTCTTAGCAGCCCTTTCTCCGGAAAAAAACAATCAAATCCATCAGCAGGCTGGCAATCCCCCAGAGGTGGGTGTTCCCAGGGTATCAGCATTACACCTGCCTTCCTCATCCCCCAGGGTGGCAATTCAAGGGTCGTAGCACAGGAGCCCACATGGGAGCTGCTGGTGAGGTGTCCCTGGCTGCCTCCCTACCTCAGGCTGTGCGTCACACACCCAGCCTCTCCAACAAACCCACGGGCACCAGTGGCAACACACCAAGGATCTAACAAGCTTTAACTTCCAGGTCTTCCTGCCACCTTCTGCTGTCTTATGCCGACTGCTGATAGAAGCAGTAAAAGGCAGTCAGCACTTGACAGCTGAACACAGCTCAGACGGATAACGGCTTATGTCTAACAAAGCCATTCCTACTAAAAAGAAGTAAGCATAAAAGCAGAGGAAAGGATTGCTGCACACAGGGCTTGGGAAAGGACTGAGCAATGGTGCTTCATTCAAACCACGAGTTATCTGGAAGTGGCACTGAAGGCAAGCACACAAACAGTGCTGATGAAAACTGTGCTTAAAGATTTCTTTTTCTAAGACAAGAAATGCCATATGTCTTTCTCTCAGCAGCAGGCCAGAGCCACTACTTTATTTCTGGTGCTACAGTAAATGGTATACATTAAATAGCCACTAGGTCTTCAGAAACTTCACTCCCAATATTATTTTAAAGGACTTTCATCTGGGAAAAGCAATGTCGTTTTATTCTCCAGACATAGCTATCTTTCAAATCAAAGGTAATTTATTTTTTAATACACGAAGTATTAAAAAAAAGTCTCTTGACTCCATCACATTCAGAACATCTGTCCATCCCAAAGTCTCAAAACGTTAACACATACTTTGACTGTAAATATGTTAGAGTATCCAAATAACTGTGTGTCAGATATGACACTTTCTTGTGCTAGAGAAACCCAGATGAAATTCATCAACTTCAGTAGATTGCAGATTTAGAGTTCTGTAAATAAGGGGAAAAAAATTGGCCCTGTGCTTTAATTAACATTTTAAATCAAATCTTCATTTGAAAATGTTCCAAAATTGGAAGAGATCATAAATAACCTTGGTCTGCAATATTAGACTAGAACATACTTGTGCATTCTTTGCTTTAAAAAAAAAATGTGGTTTTTATCAAATGATAATTATGGTTGTGCTTGAAATGATCCCCCTTAAATTCTTCAGGAAGGTTAAATGACTGCTGAATATTAATATTTTCCCTTTAGTCAGGGATTCAAAACAATTCCCAACAAAACATTGGGGCCGGCAAATTTGGAGGGCTATGTCATTAAAAGCTGCTGTCATTATTCCCACTTACATGCTTGTTCTGCAGAGACCGTATTTTCAGTAATAAATAATGTTTTGAAACAAACAGGTGATTTCTGTAAGAAGAATCGACAGTATTTTTTGAAGGCAGTGGTTTCTGTAGAAACCTTTCCTCTCTTTGTCCTCTCCTATCTGCAGGGTATTGACAGCTCTGACAAGACTTTGATTATCTAGTCAGCAGGAGCCTGAGACTTGTCACTTGTCAGGTGTGAGCCGGCAGTCACGCAGCTGATGAAACAATTGAAAGGAGATAGGCTGAGCATGAGGAGGATCAGGGTCATCAAGCCCAAAATGTACGCCTGTCTAGTAAGGGGATGGCTTACACCCTCATTAATGACTCCAATAAGGCAGGAGAGGGAGGCGGGGAGGAGCTGGAATAAGGAAATAAGAAATTCAAAGGTTGGGGATGGTGGAGGAGCTCCAGTTGTCGACATCTGTTTCTTGCCCAGGGCTCTGCAGGACTGGAGCCCCTGTAGCCCCAGGAGAAGCCCCAGTGCCGCCGGCACGCTGCCTCTCCGCACCCCCCACCGGCCTGGCAGGGGAGGCAGAGGTGAAGGTGATGCTCTCCCGTCTCTCTTCTCACCCGCGACCGCCAGGTTTTCAAACCGCACTCCCCGGCGGTGGGGGTGAAAGGTGGGGTGGCTCTTTACCTGGACCTGTAATGGGTCAGTACCCTCTGGTTTCACCCACACTGGGACAACTAACACCAACCCAACTGCTTCTGAGCAACTGTGCCTCAACTGCCTCCAGCACTAGATAGAAATCCCTGCTGTGACAAATGCCTTTAGTCCATACGTGAAGAGGTCTGGGTGCACAGGGGTGATTTCTGCTGCCCTCGGTGAGAGCTGCTGTGCCACCACCGCCAAGGACATGCCCAGTAATCAGCACTAGGCTGTGCATCCAAAACTCCAAGAGGGACATTTACTAATCCAGAGGCAGGCTTAGCCAAAGAGGGCAATATAGAACAATAGCTGCTGCCTCACAATTGGCAGGACTTAACAAAATGCTTTGTAGAAAGATGTCTGTAATCCATAACTAATATCCTCTCTGTATATATCGTACACAACTGGTGGGTCAGTTGATAGGAGCTTATCCTAAGAACATTTCACACAAAACTGGATTAGTACAATATGCTTTGCACTGGAAAAATCATTCACAAACTTCAGCTCATGTAAAACCCAGGACTTCTTTTTTGGTTGGTTCTTCTCGCATTAAACACTGTCTGTTTTTCTGTGATCTGCATTAGTTACCTATTCATATTAAAATGCAGTTCAAGGTGTGCTTCGCAAGATTTAACAGGCAAAATATTGCTGCCCAGAAAGTCTCTTAAATTTAAATGACAACATAAATTATTATACACGTTTAGTTAAGGCCACAGGAAAGATCGTGAGTATTGAGGACACAATCTGTCAGTTTTACATGTGCAAACCTACAATTATTTCACTGATTTCAGGACCTCCTCTTAAAGTCTGTGCAGACACAAGGCCACTGACATCCAAGTTTGGGGTCCCATCACAGGAATAAATTGTGAGCTGCATTACTAGTTTATCTGAGCCCCAAATCCTTGCAAAAAGTTTGAGAGTTGTCTACTGTCCCTTATAAAACTGATTATTGCTGTTCCTTAAGTCTCTGGGATACTTAGACATATGAATAAGATAAGCATGGATTAACTATGTCTGACTATGCATATCAATTGAGGAGAAAATTTTGCTCCGAGGTAAGGCAGCAATGAAAATCCACGAGGCAGGACAGGCAGAATCACAGAGAGAAGGCTGAAGATCTGCAACACTCGCATACAGCGGGACACAACATGACAGGGAAAAGGTGGCAAGTTAACTGAGAAGGGGCAAGAAAAGGAACAGTTCTAATATTCAGTATGAAATGTCAGAGGTAGACACACCATTTTAAACTTTTAACCTTTTTTAACTATGCGCAACAACTTTCTTCATTGGCATAAATAGAAAGAGAGCTCACTATAGTCCCATGCACGGAAGGTGCGGTGCACAGCTGTACCACTGCTGAATGTTTGATAGGTAAAACCTTTCTGGCACAGCTGGGCAGTTATCACACACATGGCCAATCCATCAGTGAGACATTTTTCACTGAGGATTTCAAAGCACTTTATAGGAGTTTATTGCAGGTATCCTAACCAGGATTTCATATGCTTCAAGGGGAGAACATTAATGCACCTGCTTCACCTAGGGCTGTACATTAACTATAATTCCCTATATCTAAACAGAGAAGTTTAGGGAGTTTTCAGTATCATTCAAAACTGGAACACAGTTAAGGAAATACAGTATACAGAGTTAGTTATTCTGTAGCTTTTAAGGGTACCCATCATGCTGAAATGATACTTGAATTTCTTCATGAGAGCTGGTTCTGGACTTCTGACCACAGATCCAGTATGGAATGGATATTTGATAGGAGAATGACAGTATGATAAATAAAGCACTCACCAAGAGTACCAGGGAAAAATGAATGACAGGTACAGATCAAT
The DNA here is from genome assembly GCF_000690535.1 of Cariama cristata. Taxonomy (NCBI): domain Eukaryota; kingdom Metazoa; phylum Chordata; class Aves; order Cariamiformes; family Cariamidae; genus Cariama; species Cariama cristata. The sequence continues at coordinate 93,445 of NW_009598918.1, forward strand.
GGACTATCAAGCATGTTTTCAGCCATCAGTACATTGTTATTAATACTTTAACTTAATCTTCAGTTTTAAAATAAATGGTAACACATTCACTGCTGTCTTTCAGATTTGATTTCTTGTCTCTAAAACATTCAATCAGAAATGTAACCTGAGAATGATACATTTACACCAATGTAATAAATTCATTGAAATTAGTTACGTCTACCATTCTTGGGAAGGGATGGGGTTTGGCTGAATGCATGGGGAAACCCTCGCCTCACCTGCCTACCCCAAGGCCCCACACTTGCCCACTGTCACCTGCAAAAGTAAACAGTGGCCTCTTGAGACTACCGCCTACCATGCAATTAATGAACATTCATTTGAAAACGATACTAAGGAGCAGGCCCAGTTTTAGGTGATGCTCAGACATTTCGTTACTGGTTTCTAACTCATTGACCTCCCAGTTCAGAGGCATACCTTGGACTTTCTCACACCCCAATATTATCTGAAATAACCTACAGCAAGATTTTGGCTGCTCTAGGTTGCATAAGGACAGCGATTCAATGAAGTGCAGAAGGGTACCTAATTACTCTGATACTGGCAATAATTTCCTGAATAATATGCCAAGGGCTCTACAGCACTGTCAATAAGTGTTCAGCTCCATTATTTGAGAAGAACCTATATCATAATACCTGGCTTTGATTCCAAATTATGAATTTTCCATTTATCAGACTTGCATTTTTGGGATTCTTTTCAGCTGGGGACACTGCTTTACTACATTCAAACCTGAAAAAGTATATTAGCTCCAAGTAAAGCAATGCTTCCTTCAGCTCTAGCCAAAATACTAGAATATTTCATCCGTGCAAGAGAGTCCTATCACCATCTACTGTCAATTGTAATAATTCATAAAGAATGCCACAGAGATTTGAATGTAGTATTTGATCACTTTTTCAGCTATTGTCACTTTGTTGAAGACCAGAGTTTGTGAGATCAAACCAGAAAGCTATCAATGCTCAGCTATCAATGTACATATTTTCTAGAATACAAAATACTCCAGTTAATAAAAAATAATTGTGGAAATGGTTGGCAAATTAAAGATGGTTGTTATAGATTCCAAAAATATTTTTGCTTTCAGCAAAATACATTTTTAATTACTTTCCTACTAGCTGTCATTTTTCATAAACTAGTCTAGACAACTCGTGCCAAATCATGCAAAAACTGATCTCAATGAAATACTTTCCTCTAACACCAAAGATCAGAAAATGTTCTCTTTTTTTAAAGTATGTGTGGAGTTTAACAAAACACTTCTAGATAAACTTTGCTGTTTGTGGAGTGCTAAAAAACAAAAAATCAAAACTTCCCCTTTAAAAGACTGATACATTAAAATATCGAACAATACCAAAGAATTCTTTTTCTAGTTCAGAAAAACTTGAAAATATAAATATATACATCTATATTGTATTTTTATTATCCCCAGAATTCAAACTCTTTTTCCCAAAACTTATTACTATGAAGAACAAACTAGTAAAATCTGCATCAACACAGTTATAAGATGTATCTTATTTATCTTAAGCATATTGAAAAGGAGGGAGAAAAAGTGAAAAATAATCTGAATTTGTATTTCCTTTACACTTTTGACTGGAATTAAGCTGAGTTATAGCACTCAGAAGTAAAGAATTTTGTATAGTAAAGAATGCAGATTTTGCTTTTAGCATCATAATCAATGTCCAAATCTAAAATTGATATAATTGACTGTTAATTAATTCCCTTGATATTTTCATTAGCACATCCAAGCAACAAGTCTTCTGTTTGGCACTTCTGAATTATTCAGGAAGTACTCAGATTGCTATAATGAAGGCGTTACTGCCTGATACTATGCTGGCTAATAAAGTTAAATGTAAGGCATGCTTTTATTTTTCTGTTCTGATTGGACAATCAAAGATTTCCCTTAAGATATGTGAAACGAAATTTCAGAGCTGCACAAAAAAATGTCAAGAGAAATGTCCAAAGATATTTTTGTGAAAAAATCCAGCTCTACACTTTCAATAATTGTAACATTCCCTGAAGTCTTATAGTGCTGCAATGAGAAGGGTTGCTGTGGATGGCACCTGAATCTGTTTTGAAGGCTCCTTAGGTCTCTGGAGCTAGTGTTGCCCATCAGCCCTCCAGGTCTCAAAACATTTGCAGCAGCCTAACCAATCAAAGAATGAGCAGAGACTTACTAGTACTATTGCCCTTGCTAGTTGTCCCTCCATTAGCAATGTGACCAGGACACTCCCAAATACTAGCATAGATCCCTGAGCATTTGTTGGTGTCCTTGCCCAGGTAAATCCTCTCTGATCTCCAGTGTTGATTTTGCCAGGGGAAAGACTGCAGGATTGGCCTAGCCAGGAGAAAGTTAGGAGTGCTCTTTTTTGATGCTTTGGTTCATGGTTGTGTCAAAAGCCAGGACAGCTGCTAGGGCTTATGCCAAACTTGGAAGCTCTGTGTCTTTTCTTAATACTGGGGTTTTTTTTTCTTGTAAGGTACCAAGTGGCAGGAATCCCATAAATCTTGCCATTCCAAAAAGAAAAAGCTTGAGGGGACTGGGTGGTACATTTGATGGATGCACTGTCCTTAATGCACTAGCCTCTTCCCTAAGGGATTATGGTTTTGAATTTAGTGCAGAGAATGAACTGTTCCTCAACTGATGGCAGTAAAAGTTTATCAGCAAAGGATAGTTTTACCTTTCAGATCATCACTGTGTTCTCTGACACGATCCTACTCTGTACAGATCCTTCAGTGCCACTCACAAAACCAATAAATAGCCACTAGAGAGGCAATTCAGGGTTTTTTCTATTTTTATTTTTTTGAAAACAGAATGCTACTAGTCCTAATTAATTTAATATTTGTCACTTGGACACCATCTCCCATATGACAATCTCCAAAGACTTTACAAAGATTAATGACACCCCATTATATCAATGAAGCAGAAAGAATAAGAATTAGTTCACCCATCACTGAAATGCACTCTCTTCTGGGGTGGAACATGACAGCTACTTAACGCTGTATAACATGGAGGAATAGGGTCTTGGGAAATCAAGAACCCACCAGTTACTTCAAGTGAGGTATTGGTCCTACAGCAATGAAATTGTTCTTCTCAGGAGTTGGTCACTGAACGGGTATCCTCTTCCCAAGCCTCCTGTGGGATCCTATGGCTGCAGCAAGACATTGCACAACTCTAAAGGAGGAAAGTGGAGGAAGTTTTGCTGATACTCCTTAGGTAAGACTATAGTACCACAAGTTAACATCAGCAGGGGCATTGGGGTTGACGCTTCTCTGAAAAGTGGGAGTTAGATCTCTTTAGAAACAGAAAGTGAAAAAGTATGACACCTTCAAACGTTGAATTCACCTTGTCCCTGTGCAGAAGGCTGGACCAGCACCCATGTAGTTGCCAACCCTGACCAAAAATCTCAAGAGAAGAGTTAGTGTTTCCATATGTCACCATTCATGTCTTGCCCTTCAGAGAAAAGGGGTCTCTCACCATGGGGAAAACTGCCCTATTACTAACACTGAGGGGTTTACACCTGTTGAAGGAGAGGAGGGACCTTGCAGCTCAGGAGCATCTGCAAGTGGAGCTGGAGGAGGGTTGGTGTCTACTGCAAGCACACAAACCCTCAGTGCCCCATGGCACCCAGCGCCACGGTGAACCTGTAAGCGCAGAAGCAACATTATGCTTTTCCTTCCCTCCTAACAACTCAGGAATTTATGTAAATCAGAAATAAGAGCCTATTTTGGCAGCTGCAGTGGAAGGAGAGGGTGCACTTGACACCATCCCATCCCTGTTGACAGCGGAGGCTGGATGAGCTGCACCGACAGCCCCCACCTTTGCTGCCAGCCTGGCTGGGGGAGAAGTTGCTCTGGGGCCACTGCGTGCTCCCGTATCAACGCCCGTGACAGAACGTGAAGAACATCTGCCTGAGGTGACTGCTCATCGTACAGTTGAGGCGTCACACACCTTCTGGTCACCCCACGGCCCCTTCTGCTCCCCGGCACTGCAAATCAAAACCTGCCTTCTCCTTCTCTCGTTACTGTATAAGTGGCTGCATTTTGAAGTATAAAAACTCGTATCACTCAATGATTAAAAAGGGGTTTCTGAATATATGCTGTACAGCTTTATCAGTTAATTTGAACTTGCTCAGAAAGAAGCCACATTTTTAGATTTGATTCTCATGGTCTTAAAATATTAATCAGACACATGCTCCGTATTTTTTTTAATCCAACTGTCTCCAGAATGCTTATTGACAATTTACAAAGAGAGGTTAGAAAATAGTAAAGGGAAATATGTAAGTAATTACGGTTCCAGTATTGCAGGGCCAAGTGAAGTAAATTAATGTAATGCAAACATTTTGTGGATTTGTTTAATTATTTGCAAGTACAATTAAATCTGCAAGTACAATTAAATCATAGTGCAGTAGATGGGAGTTTATAAATGGGAACGTTCCTAATAAGTCTTTTCAGAACACTCAAAATTCTTTGCAAAATACGGATATGCTTCCAGGTCATTTATATCCACTTGCTGAACAGATGACTGTGCACAGCTGTGGCTATATTAAAAAAAACACTTAGGAACAGCAAATTTCAGTTAGCTACCAATGAAATTCCCCTTATGCCAAGGATCAGCACAAGAACTTCTCACCTTTGCTTCCCCATGCATTTTCCCTAAAGAGCTCACAAGGACTTTGTGGAGCTTCGTGCGGCCCAACGGAGCAGAAGGAGCAAAAGGGAATTTCACTGGGTCAGGGCGGTACCTGCAGGGATTTCTGATCTGGTTGAGGAATTACTTCCTGGGAATGCTGGACATCCACCAGTCCATGCATATTCCAGACCTAAGAGCACATGCATGTTACAAAGACCCTGAAAAGCTGCAGCGTTGCAACTCTGCCACCACTGAAGTCAACGAGTTCATCCCAGAGCTCACAGGGAGCAACAGACCAATGCCTAGACCCTTTGAGAGTTCAATCCCAAATGACTACACCCTCTCCAAGCAAAAAATGAATTCATTTTGATTACATGGATAAGGTTACATATTGTTGCTATTAAACTGAAAATAATGTTGCAAACTAGGAATTTTCTTTTTCTGAATGTATTAGAATCAACAGTTCAAAGTCCTGACATTACAGTTTGGATTTCCTACGCTTATACAGCAACAGCTAAAATGCAGTATACTTTTTTCCTCTTTTTCATTAAGAATTGAAAAGAGATACTGACCTAGAAAGTATTGTCTAAGTAGTACTCACGATGTTGTGTTGAGCTCCTGGAGTCAACAAAATCATTCAAAACCTAGAGGACATTCAGTAACATTTGTACACGTCTAAGCACTACATAGCATGAAGTGCCCATAGTGCAATGAAAGTCATCTAGATCTTTCCGACTGCAACTCACAAAATTGAGGCATGTTTTGAAAATACATTTTTGACTTTGGTTCTTCAAAGAAACCCTGAGAAGAGGTGAAAACAGAGACACTGTTCGAAACACTCCAAAAGGCCTGTGTTCTTCCACAGGCTGTTTAATTACCAACTGAACTGCCAATCCTTTCAGAAATGGATCAAAAAGCCACAAAAAGCAGTGACTTAGCAAAAAGCAGCAACTTCCTATGTTTTGTTTCATTTGTGTAGAAACTTTTTCTCTTTTTTCTTTGCATTTCCAGGAATTTTACAACTAGTGGCAGATGTTCTGTGTTGTATGGGTCTTACTCTTTTAAAGGGATGAGCAAGCATGCACAGTATTCAATAATGCATAGGAATGTCATCTCTTTTAGGCATTACCCCATCCCTGTGAGGTCATCAGCCTTTTGATATTTCTACATTTAATCTTACTTTAGAGCAATCAGCCACAAAATTTGCTTTCTCTTGATCTTTCTCTAAAATTCACAGCACATCAGTATTATTGACTTGGCATCATTTCAGGTGGTTACTGCATTTGTGCTGGGTGGGGCTTTGAAGGGGAGAGAGGTGGCTTGGTTAATTTTTTTTGATGAGGGAAAATCTAGAATATTGACCCTAAGGTACCCAGCTTTAGTCAGCTGAGGGCTTTGGTCTACCAAGCTGGAGATGAGAGCAGCAGCCCTGCTTGTTTGACCGAGTGTTGATTGACTTGCAGAAGGATGAGTGTAAGCGTGCCTGTGGGGGAGGGAGGTTATCAGAAAGTGAGGAATCTGCTGCTAGCCTTTAAATTGAAAGCTTTATACTCTGTGCTTTTATAACTGATGTTTTATAGATGTAAAGTGTTCACAGCCTCAGTGACAGCATCCAGTATACCTTTCTGAAATGAACAGGCACCTGACCTCAGCTTGGTCTTTGATGTGGTGGCTTCAGCTCTCAGTATGTAAATATGTTTATTTGCTACAGAAGCCAGTTCTTTAAGATGACTATGATTGCTCTCACATAGGGATACGAGAGCATGGGGGTACCTTCCAGAAGCAGAACCCTCTGTGACCACTTGTGTTTTGTATGTCTTGGGTGGGGAACACTGTCCAAATACTACTGAGCTTCACATGTCAGTGTTGTTTTCTATCTGCTTCCTTACATACATAGTTTTCCCAAGTTCAGAGATTTGGATAAGCTCCTTCTATTCAGTCCTCTGCAAAACTGACCTGGAATAAGGTTTTAAAATTATGTGAAAAATAAAAAACACTTCATTTTTAAAACATTTCCTATAAATAGTGCTTTAGAGGTGATTCATGAGACCAAGATTATTTTAAATTGATTGCTGTTACCAAAAAGCAATACTACCCAAACATCCCTAGTATTACTTTCCACTCAGGACACAGCGCAGGCTCCCACTTCTCCCACAGGTGAATCATTTGTAGAATTAGGACTAAAACTATAAAACATCTGCTTGCAATGCTATTAAAGCAATGCAGGTGTACTAAAGCACATAGGACATCACACAGGGAATTGATGGGTTAAATAGATTTTTTTTTCAGCTTTAGGATTTGTATGAGGAAATGATGTACATGTAGCCAGGCGCCTACCGAGGAGGCAGCATGCACTCTGACAATGGCTTTCCTCCTTATCTAGGATCTTTTAATAAAGTGTTAATTATAAAGGATTCTCAACTCATTGTTTAGAGTCCTAAAGAGAAGCACACTTTTCCTGTCAAACACGAAGGGTTTGCAGCAAGTGAATTTGTCTTGTAGCAGTAAGCTGTATTTTCCTGTGAAGTGATTAATTTAAATGGCTTGGAGCTGCCCTGACATTCTGTGGGGCCCCTGAGCTCCCCAGCTCTATCACAAACCACAGCAAACCACACCAGCACATTGCCACTGGCACCATGCCTAGGAAGGGTCCACTTTTCACCACTTTACAAGTAGGAAAGATGCCCATGTTGACCTTTTTCCTAGCGAGACCCAACATCCAAACACTGCCCATAGGATGCACAAAGGACCAGCACATTTAATCCTGGCTCAAGCTAATGCATGACAGTCTCTGTGATCTTGTGTTTTGGTGAAGGGTGAAAGGCAGTGTGCAGGTAGCCTCCTCTAGGCCATTCATTACTGTAAATACCTCTATCATGTCCTCTGTTGTCACTCACTGGAAGAGTAAACAGATTGGCAGATGAAATACAAAAAGAACAGTAATAGAGGTATTAACATGCAGTTCCATTAACTTTAACCAAAATGGAATGAAAAGTGGGGGAGAAAAAAAATCATAATATCATCTGAAAGCAGCACTGTCTCCAGAATGACATGCTGTGTAAAGTGAGCCTTCAAAGGAAGAATAATATCACTTTGTAATGCTGATATTTTGCTGAGTTATTTTATGACCAAAAAAGCATTGTGCTGTGTGAACAAATATGAATTTACTAGTTTTAAATAAGCAAATAATTAAAGCAAATAATTAAAAAAAATAAATAAATAAGCAAATAAGCATTAAAAAAATTTCCTGTAATAGTTTACACAAATTATCACAGTTAGCAATTACCTGAAGAAAATCAGATTTATTCTATTATTTTCCCTGGTCTGTTAGGGTATCACCTTAGCTCCAGGGTCAGGTGTTCACTTGGCTAAACACAGACAATCCCATACATGCTATTCACATTTTGAGCTAGTCAGACAAGAGCCAGCTCCAGTATAAAAACATCCAAGCGCTCTTACACATGTTGCTGTTGGGAGGCAAGTGGGATCCAGCCAGTCCAGTGCTGAAGGACAGACATGCCCTAGGGTTTAAAGCATGGAGTCATCAGCTCCAGAAACAGAGGTTAATTGCAACTTCAATTTCCATATAGGAATCATGAAATGAAATAAAACCTGTTAAGAACGAATAATCTCTAAGGTTTTGGAGACGTCTGAACTTCAATATTTCTTTTTTCTAAATGGAGAAATAGAGGAGCAGGGGATGTTTCTGCGACTCGAATGAGCACTAGGGCTGGTTGCACCTTGCCTTTTAGGCAGTTAACTGCATCTGCACATACTTGTTTTAACAGTGCAGAAGAGGACAGCAGGAAGACCGACCTTTCAAAGGTCTTGAAAAAGAGGAGCAGGAGGAAAACACCAGGGTGCCTTCTTCAGGCAGTCCTGTATCCCCTATCTCAAACTCATGTCACATAGTTGCTTTTGCCATATTTATCCCTGCACATTTTGCGTGATCAGATGCAGTAATTACTAAAGGATTATTATACAGTTTTGTATTGCAGCAGCACCCAGGAGGCCCAGACGGAGAGCAAGCCACCTCTGTGCAAGGTGGGAACACATTAGAAAGTGATAGCTCCTGTTGGAGGAATTCATAACATACCTGAAATTGGGTCTGAGACGTAGGCTGAACTCACACAATGGCTGATGGGTATAAACACTTGCATCCTATTCGGACAAGTGTTCAAACACACTAAGTGACTGACTGAACTGAGAGATGGCTGACCAAAATCACTTGAGTAAATGTGACTGCCTCTGTTTTAATCCTAGTCTAACTCCCCCAGCTACTACATCTTAATCATATACAGAAATGCTACCTTCCTCTCTGGATCCACCGCTCTGATCAGTACAATGAACCAGAAAAAAGTTTGCAAACACAATCTAATTCGCATTTGAGGACACCTGAGGAGCCCCAGCGCCCTCTATTTGCAACAAACCATTTTGCTAAGAACATTTGCTGTTAATGATCCTTGCTATTAAAATATGCACATTTTGGCATGATAACTCTTTCTGTGCCTAAGAGGCTTACACTTCAACTAGGCTGCCTTCTTCATTCGCAACGTGTTTTCACCACAACTACAGATGTTGCAAAGGTAGAGATCATATTCTCTTGAACCTTTAGGACAAGATGCCTTACATATTTGCCCCAAATGTCACACTAGCAATGGTCTCAGCATCCTCGAAGACATACCATCACAAAACAGAAGCCAACACTTCTGCATTCCTCAACAGCTGCTACTGCAAAGGCTCTGCAAAAAGGCATCTCGGAGCATGTCCTTTGGAAGTACTGCAGTGACAGTCCTAACCCATGCCATGCAACTCCTGTTCTTGAGTATTTTTTGCAACTACTACAGATACTGTATGTGTTTAATATTAAAATTGAAATGAAACATTGCTGTATACATTATGCCTGCACATGGATGTTATATGAACTCCTCCGTTGTTTGCCTTTCAGTTCTAGTAGAAAATCATTGTGATTCTACCCCATGTTTTTTATTGGGCAATGCTATGGAAAGATTAATCAATTTGCATACAATATAAATCCATATTCATCTTTTATTATTGCACAATCTGGGAGCTTTAATGTAACAAATTCAAGTGCTACATGCTTTCATTGCTCTTTGTAAAAATGCTTAAATACTGTTCATTTGGAAAGAATCTTATGGAAATTTTCTAAAGTGATATATGTGGTATTTGCAGAAAGTTTTCTGATAAAATCTCTGTACAACAGTGAGGTTGCTGGCCTTCTCCAAGTTCATTAGGTGCTGAGTATCTTGATGAGTAGAGGCTCATAAATGTTCTCATTTAAAAGGATCTAACTAAACCATGGAGGAAAAAAATGAAAAATCAGCTGATACTAGGAAATTATGGTATATCACAAATAGAGAACGTAAGCAATATTTTAAAATATAATACTCTATTTACTAGTGAATTTAAATTATTACTAGACTACATAATACGCATTCTGTTTAGGACTATCATTCAGAGCCTGATTGTCAATAACCACCAAACCCCCCTTGGTGCCTTTGAAAAAACCCCAATTCAGAAGAGTTATGTGGAAGTTTACAGAAATAATTTTAAGGAATTGTTAGTAAGCAAGAAAAAAAAGCTGAAGAAATGTGATCTAAGTTACAAACTTGTTACATGACAAAAATCAAACCAGAATTCTTTTTAATACATCATGTTGACAGTAAGTCTGTTGCTTTTAATACCTTTGCAAATCAAAAAGTTGTTTCTGGATGACTTCTCAATACAATAAGCTTTCCTTTTACACTCTTTTCTTTGGGCTCTTGCAAGAACCAAGCACAAAACACCATAGAAAAAAAGACAGGTTCAGTTTAGAAAGAAGCAGAATTGCCACTTTGCCTGAAATCTCCATCCCAGTTTTACAACTTCAAGAAATTTAGATGGAGTTTGGAAAAAAAATCACTCAAAATGTCAGTATCATCTGAAGAGCACTGAAATATCTTAATTACTTACTGGTAGCAGGGTATTAGTAACTGTAGCTCTGTAAAGGAAGGGGGAGATAAAATGCTTTCTTAAGCACATATGTGATTCTATGTAAATCTGAACTGCTGCCTGAAATGTTTGCCAATAAAGATGAAAGTCCCACAACATAGTCACAACATGATATCTATCATATGGCTTCCTGGCTGTTGTGTATGTTTTTGCTATGTGTAATTGACTGTGTTGGTGTTTGCACTACCTAGAATTTGCATATTAACTCAAACACAGTATTCTTGGTGGGCCTGATCCTGTGAGTTCCCCGAGAGTCTCTGATTGCCCCTGAAACCAAGGGAGAGCAACACAGGGCTCTCAGGAGTGCTGCACCTGTGTTTCATTTCTACTTTTGTCATCCTTCAAACAGAAGCTGGGTAAAAACACCTGTGTTTCTATAAGCACAAGAGTGAAGGTTGAGGTTTCCACCTCCAGATTAAAACGTATCAGTTCAAGAGATGGCAAACATAGCCTCCACCACAGCCAACATTTGAGTTACTCTAGAGACAAAGTTGTGACAGATGCAAGAGTACCGTTCTGAGACTCAGTTTAGTTTGCGTATACCCCCACAGATGTGAGTTTCTCCCTTCCCATCCTTTTTTTCCTAATCTAAAATATGCAAACATGTGCTTCTGGAAATCTCTGATAATTGACTCTGTCAAAGTCAGTGAGAACAAAGAAGAATTTCACATGGAAATCCAGCAGCCACCATCTCATACAGCAAATGTAAAGTCATGATCTTATTACCCTCACTGAAGTTATTTCCCTTAACCCAAGCACTCCTGCTCTGCTGTAAGTCCTGGGCTATCCAGTCATCATCTGCCTGTGCTCATAGTGCTTCCTCTGTGCACTAGTAGCACAAAGCAGCTGTCATGAATCAGGCCTACAGATAGGGATTTTATCCACTAAACAAGTACAAATCATTAATAGAAATTACCTTAGTGTATGACTTGGCTGCTTCTTGTGATGCAGCTACATATGTTGCAGCATGTAGGAGAAAGAGGCACAGCAGATGCTACTGGAAGCAAAATCCTGAGAAGGAAAGATGGCACATTGCTAGCAGCTTTGGTTAGAGGGGGATGAAAGAAGAAGATGCAGCACTTACTGGACCTGCTGCTGTTGCTATTGAAGCATCTGCTCCATTACCATGATTAAAGAATGTTTTCACTTGCACTGCTGCTATTTCCCTGTTTGGGTTTTTTTTTCCTCTCTCTTTTTTAAAAATTATTTTCTCACAAATGGAAGGAAATCTATAAGGTCTCTAAGCAGGTTCACATTATGGGCACGTAGGGCGGGTGCAGAAATGGGAGGAAATGATTCCTATGCAAAGATGCATCAACACTCTCCTTGAGTACGTAAGTTAACGATCCATTTAAAAATAAAATCTTGACCACTAGCTAATAAGGCCTCCTGTAGCAAATTCCAGCATAAACAAACACTCATACAGCAAGTGTGAAGTTCAGGATAGAGTCAGAATATTTAAGGCAGATAAGTGGGAAATCTGGATTCTAGTCCATACTTTACCAGGCTGAAGCATCCTAAAATACCAGATCTAATTAATCAGAACATCTTTCTGACTCACTCCTCAACAATTACCCAAGCAGGGAGAAATAGCATGTAATCAAAGGCTGTAAAAGGGTCCTCTTATATTCTGTGCCGGTCACCGAGAACACAAAACATCTTTAAATTTGTGACTAGAGGCAGACTTCAAGGAGATCAAATTAGATAAGAAGAATATGGTAAGATTTCAGTGGTGGGATGGCAGAGTCAGCGAGATGAAGTTCGCCTGCACTATCCCTGCACTCATCTGTACCAAAGGAAAGGGAACATCGGTTTCCCCACTGAGGACCTGCTGCCGAAAACCAGGGTTCTGACCTGAGGGCACCTGGAGGGAAAGGTCACAACAGCAGACAACAGTGACAGTGTCCAGCCCATAAAGCCTGAGCCCCTCTCTCCCCAAAGGAGCTGCTGCTTTCCACAGCCAGTGAAGGCGGCTGGTAAACTGAACTTTTATCAATATGGCTTTTGACGCTTTTCCCCCCCAACAGCACATGTGTGTATGCATCCTCACACAGCCACACACATCAACACATCCTCCCACACTGCCTGCCCAAGCAGAGGCCATGGAAGTATTAAAATTGTGCCTTGCACATTGCTGTCCCAGCTGCCCAACTGTGAGCAATGCAGCTCGTCGGGGGCTTAGACACTCATTGGAGAAGCTTTGCTGGGCACAGACCTCACTGCGCTGAGCATCACCTGCCCTGACAGATGTCCTAAAGTCTTTGCTGCTGCAAGGGCTACCATTACAGAAAAGCACATTTAATGCAAGGGTTTAGCTCATCTGAATTACACCACGATACCTGAAAACACACTATAAGATCTTAAACCACTTCAAGTCTGGAACAGCTTTAAGGACATTAACTCTTTAATGCAGTTAAGGCTCTCGATTTCTATGATGGCCCAATCCAAAGCCCAGTGAAATCTGTTAAATGATTTCCATTGGCTTCAATAGGATTTGAATCGGGCTCTAAATCCTTAAAGCAAAGTCTGAAGCAGTTACCTCGCTCTACCCTGAAGCTTTTAAATCCTTAAGCAGTTTAAAAGGAAGTGTTGACTTGATTTTTTATTCTCAGTGAAGTAAAAACCATCTCAGATGCCATTGCTAAGCCCCAAACTACCTTTACAGACATAGTTTTCCTCTGTCTTCATTCGCTCCCTTCATGGTTTATAAAAAAACCAAGCAGCCAAGAAAACTAATTAGAACCCCAGATATGCAACATTCATATGCTTAATTTTAATCAAGTGGGAAACTTTCCTGAATAAGTAAGTTATACAAAATTAAGCACATGCTTAATTAAGCAGTCATATGATCAAGACACAACTAAGGGAAAAGCAGTGACGCTGGGTATAAGCAGAATGCTGTTACATGTAAATAAGCCAAAAAAAGAGAAACAATGGTTTTAGCTTGTTATGCATCAGTTATGGCAACTGCAGATGATACCTACAAATGCAGCTGGGAGAAAATGGGATTTTTAGGAGTCCAAGTGTCCCTTTGAGTTCTTAATGTTGAAGAACTTCAGTGATTTACAGAATTTGGACTAAACACAAGATCAGCCAGACCTTCGTGGAGAAACAAAGGTTCCCGGTGACTACTGGATCCACACAACTCAGCCCCTGCTGAAGTAACTGCCCCTAATTCTGCACAAGCAAACCAAACTGAGCACTCATCCTGTCTGCATTTGGAGATAGGGTGACCCAGAATTTGATGAACACCAGCATGAATGAGGCATCAGCCTAAACCACACCTCTATTTTACCTTGACTGTTACTAGCCTTTTTTGAATTTACTCCATTGCTTTCCTGTTTGGTAACAGCAATGCATAAAATAAAGGAGAAAAAGGAAATTTTCATATAAGTTATGAGTTAATTTGCTGCTTAGAGAACTCTCAGCCTGCAAATGAGTGATAAAGACATAAAATGAGATACCCAAAAAATAAGGACATTAGTCAGAACTTTTCTGCGTTCATCCTTTTATCAAAAGTCCCCATCTATTACCTCAGTTTATTTATGATGTAAATAATATTTCAACAATAAAATGAGGGAACTGAGGGAACAGAGTCAATGCTGAGACTGAGGGATGTTCTTCAAACCACTGGCAGGCATTTGTTACAAGTTTTTCCTCTGCACCATAACAGAGGTTATGAATTATTGCACCTCCCAGCTGCAGAGTTGTAGCTCCAGGAGAAGCTCATGCTTTTAGCTATGGATGGCCTTTGCTTTACTACCTGGTTTGTGGCCAAGATGGTGACTGTCCTTTTCCTCAAGGCAAGAGATACCTGAACATTTTGCTAGTTCTATACACATTTTCCCCATATAGTTTTAATAAATGAATTTATTTTATATTACTCCCTCTAGCACTATGATATCCCCATACTCTACTTGCGCAGGACTGAGTTCCTAACCTTGCTATTAGGATGCCTTTTGGCAACATGGAAAGTCCAATTAAAGGCAACTACATTTTGCCCCAGGTGACCTAATCAACACATCTCACAACTCAAGATGCCCAAAGTGATAGGGGTCTACAATGGTCAGAACAAAAACTCATAACTTTGAGGTACTGCATCCCTACAGTTTTGAGTCAGACGGCCCATTTGTCCTTCTCAGACACTGGGGAAAGCGGGCAGCACAGCATTTGTAAGGCCAACGCTAAGGCCATTCCTACCCCACATCTGGGTGCCGACAGTGAGCCCCACACTGCCCACAGCCCAGTAGAAGCTTCTCCTGCAGCTTCCACTTCACCATCAGAAGGGTCAGCAGCAGGGAAGGACACATCTTCAAAATGCACTGGGAGTTTTCCCCCTCCACCACTACCTTTTTTTGCAATAGTTTAGTCCTCACAACACACATACGCAACTCATAATGCCCTCAATCAGCTCCCTCAGCTATCTGAAGCAATCTGAAAGCATAACCCCACCTCTTTCTCCAGAGAATGTTCTCATGGCAAAGCATGCAATATTCCCACTTTCCAACAGGCAGCAGCTGAAAAGGAGTTTTGTAAAGCTCCATTTTTGACATACACATCTACATCCTCTTTCAAGCACCTAAGTCCTTGTGTGGGTGTCAGTCTTAAGTCTCAGGAGTGAAGTGATCCAATTTACTTCTGAGGCACAACCCCACTGTGCAGACATGTGATGTAGAGATAGACAGGACAGCAGGGTTAACTGATTTGTGCTAATGTGTTTTCTGGAACAAGAACATTTCCTTACCAGCATTGGACTGTTATGTGGAGAGATGAGGTTGGATGTTTTTGACTCCTTTTCCATTATATGGTATAAAGTGTCCAGATAGACTCTGCATAAAAGCCTCTTGCCTTTGCACACAGCAGTGGCACTTGCCTGCTACAGAGGAGAAGCCAAAGTTATTTTAATGACTGATGGATTCAGTATCTATGGCCATTTTTAATACCCGAGTACTGCGATGAAAGTCAACCACAGGAAGAATTCAATTTTGTTTTTCATTAACATTCACTTTGGTGATACGAACAGATGATTTTGGGGAGCTCAGTTGCCCTTTTAATTTGTATCTTTACAACATGGAACTGATATCTTCCACTTCCAAGTGAGCAGATCCTGCATCACTTCTTGTGGTTTTTGTCATTATTACAAATGGAACTCAGTCTGGAAGACTTTCTAAAAAAGTTGGGGAGGTAAATATCCTTTTAAAAAGACAGCTAATGTTATAACCAGGTATTAGTCATTGAATATCACCATTCAGTCTCTAATTTCTAGATATAATAGGAAAAAAATACTAAAATGTGTGTTTGATGGAAATTACTGTTAGATCTAAGCCTTACAACATTCCCTTGAGCTCTGGCCAGGAGCTCTGTACTTCTTCACATCAGGAAACTTTCTACAGAGTCTGGCTAAGGTTTCTTTCTGCAGCTTTACATTAAGATACGTGGATTGTTGGAGAGATCAATACAATGCCCCCAAAATTCAACCTCCCCTTCTATTCACAGTGATCTTCAGGTTTTAGGGAAGAAACACTACTTTTCAGCTGAACGCGATGCATTTTAGAATTGTTTTCTTCCTTCCCTTAAGCCTCATTTTGTATTTTCAACCCATCCAACTGCTAGCTGGCTTGGCTCAGAATTGAGCTGACCCTACTAAGGTGACAGAAATAAGTGCTCTAGTTCACTGAGTGAATAGTAGCTTTATGGCCCCTACCACTTTCATACTACTACTAGCACAGTCACACCAGAAGAAATTTTTTAAAAAATTACATTTCCACTCAGTGGAAGATGTGATACAGAAACAATGTAACATGCCTAGTGTCTTGTTACATGTTGATCCATATCATATATTGTCCTGGATTTCATTTGTATAATCATACTTAATCTAAAAAGGGCAAGGCTAGCAGGTTTTATCAGACATGATTCTATACAGAATAGTTGACAGTAACAGCTTCGTTTGAATATAAAATACAAAGGGTTTGCATGTTGCTGTTTTGGAAAATGTTTTAGAACTGGCTATTTTTATAGTTGATCCCAAATGAAAGGTTTTTCTCCTTAACAGTATCTGTTTGCTTTTTGAGTTTATTAATGAACCATTTGGTTTCCACCTCCCACCTGAAAGCTAAGTAAAAATTCATGAGAAAGCAGACTGGACATCCTGTCTGTTCCTGAAGCTTTAGGACTACCAGATGCAGACAGGACATTTCCAACTCCCAAATAAGTTTTGACCATCACCTCCTTTCAGGTTACCAGTGGGTTCCATTCAGTCTTTACATAAATTCCTAGACTTTAATTCCAAAATGGAACAATTATGCCTTTGATGTCTAACATAGTCTTTGGTGCCATGCTGAAATCATTTAGATCAGATCCCAGGAACAGTGAAAGACTTATTTTTGTTGCCTGTCTCTAAAGAGGAGACAGGAACAATTTTGGAGCCCACATCATCCAGAAGATAAAAGTTACATAACAACCCCCCCAGGACTATTTCCAAATGTACATTTATACCACACCTTAGCATATACACTGGCATGTCACTGCCTAAGTCATGGTGACACAGCAAAGAGGAAACCTGCTGTCTGGAGAGGTTAACCCCCAGTTACGTTGGAGGCAGCGGTCCCATGAGGGGTGAATAGCTAGGCTGCCCATCTGATGCAGTGTGGCAAGCTTTTTTTTTTTTCTTTAAGATGACAAGGTAAGAGACAGGAGCTGAAAATTAATCCACAGTAGAATAAAATGCAATCTGATGGGAAGAATGAGTGACATGTAGGATTGCCATCCTCACCACAACAGCAGATACTAATGTGCTGGTTATCAAAGTCGGCAACATACTATTAGAACCAGAATATCATTGCCTAAATTACTGTTACATAAAAGATGTTACAGATATTTGCAAATTGTACCATTCAGAGTCACCTGCCTTTTCAGAAGATGAAAGGCAGAAAATTATGAGTAGATAACCACCATGGAGGTGCAGCTGAAACATTGCTGCTGAAGAGCAGGGATCTCCCCCGACAAGCTCTTCAGCTCAGCTCTGAACAGTGGTACTTATGATTCAGCTCATATTCACTCTATCCTCATTTATAAGATAAATAATTTTGAGATGTATCTAAAATTACTTTACAACCTTTTAATCACTGAAAATTGTGTATAATTATTATACCTGCACTCGGGTGCCAAGATCTGCTGTGAAATACTTGGCTGCTCAAAGTGTGTGGAGGAAATGCTTCAATTCCACATTAATTAATGAATTTTTATCCCCACTCCTGTCCATTAACAGCCACCATGCTTTTGCTGTGAATGGTCATTATTACAGACTGAAATAGGAACATAAATTTACTGATAATGAAAGTGTCATTTGGAGGGGCAGTCTATCATACTGTGTGCTGATATGGTCAGACCTTTTTTTGCTGTCTCACATGTTTGCCTTGTTTCTGAAATGCTGGCATGTAAGGAAGGGATCCTTTATTTACAGATACCCATGAAACATCCCTTTAAATAAAGTAGGAATGATTTTCAGTATTCCAGTAAATATTGCATTGATTTTAAAATTGCACTCTCTTCTTATCAGACATTGCAGGTCTTTGCCAAGAGAACATCCCTGACCTCCTTGCTCTTGAGATTGCTAGCCAGGTTGGCTTTATGTTGGTGTTTTTTGTTGGCTTATTATTTTGACAAGGAGTGTTGTTGACTCTTGGAGAAAATTACCTGGTTGACTTAATCCTTGTTGTGCACCACTAAAAAGAGATATTTCAGTTGATGTTCTGCATCTCTGGACCATATGGAACAGAGCTCAAGTTGTCACATTTTCCACCTTTTAACTACTTAACTCCTTATTGAATTCAGTGGATAGGATCTGAAGGCATTTCATCTGCTAATTACTTTATTAGCTATAGCATATGATATGATGCATATAGCATGAAAATTCATAAAAACAGGTTTTAGTGTAAAATCATTGCATTAATGTATCAAAATATATTAAATGAAATATGGATATAAGTAACCTTGAAGAGAATCTTCATTTTACACTAGGGCTTATTTACTGTTATTTCATAAGAGTACCTACAGGCAACTATATAGAACAAATTGCCAGTTTTTCTTAATCCAGGACATCGTACCAAATAACATTAAAATATCAGCAGCAAAACTGTACTGCCTGCATACATAGCTGTTTCTCTAAATAAACCTGAGTTTTATCCCATACCCCTTGCCTGATACTACATTATGGGAGATTAAGATATTTCTTTCAAAGTCAAAGCAACCAGTATGACGTGATACACTTGCACAGAGGCCAGCAGCAAGCTGCACAAAAGCAAACTTCCACATCCATACAGTACCTGGCTGACTTCAGACCCTAAATTAGACTTCCTGATAGCCACTTACTTCTCAAGGAAGGAGTTGAAAAGTTACTATTGCTATTTGATATTAGAAAAGGCAAAGTAATTGGATGAATGAGTTGTGAGACAAAGGAAGTTATTCACAGGCTTCTTTCTGTTGGCTTTCTCAAACTGTCAGATGTGGCAAGATTATATGTATGCCATACATATGTCTAAGATTTTCCCAGAAGTTCTTGGCCAAAATGCCCACATCCTCCCAGTACTATCTGCCTGAACAGCCTTAAAACACAGGAGTAGTTTCCCAAACCCTGTGCATATGTCCAGGGTATAGAGAACAGCGAAACAGTCCCCCATTTCACCTAAATACTGCATCACAAAACTGAGCCTCCCCAACACATCTAAGAAGCAGTTGCAAAATACCTCCTGCTAAGTTTGCCCAACTAAATCTTTGGTCTGATTTTTTTTGAAGAACATATCCACACAGAGAAACAGTCCAAGCAAGTTAATTTAACCATCACCTTGGTGGAGTCAAAACATTTTTAATGTGCACATTTGGTACAAGGGGTATGTTTTACATAGGTTGAGGCTATGCATTAAAGCTGGAAGACAAAAACCATAATCTGAATGATGGCTGGCTCCTGGGGAAATCATAATTGAGATTCTGTATCTGAAAGTAGATGTAGGAACTTCCCCATAAAGTTCATCCTCACAGTTTTGTCACTGTCTTTCAGAGGACAGCAAAGTCCACAGCTCATTAACTATGAACATTTTTGCAGTGATTTCAATAGACAGAGGATGTAAAGAGACTCTCAGATGTGGCTGAAATCTGCATCGGGTAGGAAGCCCCAGCAGAGGATGGAAGACAAAGGAAACGTTGTGCCCTGTGGACACCATTTGATGGGAGCTGAGCCCCAAAGGATACAAAGGAGGACAGAAGAAAGGAAGTGTGAAAAAGCAGGAGCATCCCTTCAGGCAGCATGGGTTTGGGAGCCAGGGAGAAGGCAGGGCAGGACCAGCTCTCCTGCATTTGACATATCGAAGAATACCAAAAGAAAAATCCTCAGTGGGTCACTCTCACCTGTAATCTGCCTTTGGTATTGGGGCAAGACTGCAGCAGTCAGAGGACATGAAAGTAGCCTAACACATTTCCCATATCTGCACAATTTTCTTCTAGCATAACTGAACAAATATCATTAAAAGATACATTTTTTACAGTTCTCCATAAAAAGTGAGATAGCATGTGGTTAGAACAGTACTGTATAAGTAAGATCTTTTTTCCTTGTCAATTTACATTATAAAAACATCTCATGCATATAAAAAATGGGGGCTTGTACCAGTGGAATTATATACAGTACTGTATGTTTCTATATACTCAGGTTAGTACATATTTACACGTACAATGCACACAGGATTATGCTGGGGCCAAACACTAAAAGAAAACATGCGGTAAATGGTTGCTTTAATAAGTCCTGTTCCATTGAAAGGAAATAAAACCTGAGTATTAATGAGATATAATTATATATTTAAAATCTTTTCCCTTGTGCAGTATACAGAATTAATGCCAGTAAACTCACAAACTGCAACATTCTACTCCATTACATCTGCAATGATTAGAGATAGTTTGAACATCTGGCATATAATCTGTGATAGAAAACAGCATTCTGCACTTTAATGGACGTCTGGAGGCTACACATATCTGATTTTATTTCTTTGTGTTAACTCTTTCCTGGGAGGAAGAGGAGATCCAGTGTTTGAGCACCTTCTTTCTGTCTTTTGATGAAGTTGCATGTAACACTGGTATTTAGCTACTTTCAGGTTACTTATGTTTTAAATATCTAAACTAAAAAGGGATTTACACAGATTTCTGAGGCTATTTTTAACAAAGACAATTGAGCAGCATAAATATTAATGTGTTAAAAACTAAGAAACTCATCCAATGAAAGTGACAATTTCCTCATTTTCGGTGACTCCAGAACATTAAAATGAAGCAGCATTTGCTGTTCCTTCATTATTTCAAAGACTTTGTGAATATCCTCCCTTAATTTGGTTTTCTTTCATAATCTTGTACATGATAAACTGGGGTTACCAATATTTGTACATTTTTGATGTACCCTAACTGTAAGTATGCACGAGCTTCTTTGACTGGCACTGACTTTCATTGAAAAAATTAGATTATTTCTCAGCTTTTGCAGGGTGTGTTTTGCCCCAAGCTAAACAAGAAGGTTTTAAGCCCTACTGAGTTCTGCAGGGAAAAGAGAGATACTAACTTGAAAGGCGAACAAGACTGAGAGCATTCTCTTTTGCCTTACTTACCGAACATTAGCTAATACCAACACCTAAGGAAACCTTGAAATTAGACTGAGTAGTAATTAAGACTGATTGAAGAGTGGTATCAGAAGAGATCCATGTCCCTGCTGAAAGGATTCAGCATTGAGTGACCTGACAAGCGTTCTGTATGAGCATATTTAGGTATGAGAAAGAATATCTACCGTAGGAAAAACGCTAGTGTTAAGTAGGATTTTGTAATCTGATAATGTACATGTCAGGGACTTACTCAGCTGCCATGGTGTAACAAAAGCCATAGTTACTGGGTAGCTTCTGTTGAATACTAATAATTAGCCCAAACATGGGTGCATTAAGCAGTTCTCAGATCCTAGGGACCTTACTGCAGAGGTTCACAAGGGCATTAAAAAGTTCTAATGGCTACATTACCACACAGAACCACTTACACCACACACATGCTATGCACAGGGAAGAACAGAAAGCCTGGAGATAATTATTTAAGGCTAAAACTACATAAATATGAAGCATGTGCAATACATTAGCTTACCATTGAATTGATTCTTGTATTGCTGGACAGTGGAAAGCTTGCAGCCTATGAAAAAAGAACAGTGTTCATTTGTAAACCAGATTGAACCCATTCCAACAAAGATTAGGAAAAAATGGCCTAATTATAGATGATGATCTAATACAATTTGGTCATATTTAATGCAAGTCAGAAGCAGAAAGTTGCATGTTACTTCCAGTTCCAGTATTTGAACTAATGGATCAGTGATTTCTTATCTAGTAAGACATCCAGCCCCTTACATATTTGTCACTTTTGAAGAAGGTCATTAGTTTCAACAGCTGAAGAACACTAAAGGATAACTTGATATTACCACTTCTTGAGGAATCACCTGCCCAGGTCTAACGAAACCCAGGAAAGTGCCTGGAAGTAGGCCAACCGTGTTTTACCAAAGGACCTACATAATCTTCCATTTATTCAAAATGTTTTTCAGTATCAAATACAAGATCAGCTCTGCAGCAGAGGGCTCAGTTCTGCTCCAGCTTCAATCAATAAGACTCACTGGAAAAACAGGCTGGTTTAGACCCCAAAGGAGTAAGCTTCCCTTTGATGGTAGTTTAGTGAAGGTCCAGAGGTTCCATCAGAACAAGGAGCATATTTAACCTGGGTTTGCTTGATCTCTCCTACCTAGAATTGTAGGTAGAGATTTTAGCAGACATAACTCACTGGATTAAACCATGAACTGAATTATTTCAATGTTAAATTCCAGGAAGAGTGATGGAATTGGGAGAACCATACAATTCCATCTTTCCAAGCAAGTTATTCAAAAGCTGCCATTGCCAAGTCACTTAGCAAAAAACACTTGGAAAAATGAACTTGTGCCATAGATCAGATGAAACCATTCTGTGAAATTCATGTTGGTGAGAACAGAAACATGAGAAGGAAAGGGCTGAAGCAGTTGGGAAAGCACTTAGACAAGAGAAGCGATATTTCAGAACTGCAAGGGGTGTTTAAAGCAGATGTTAGTTTTCCCCTGCTTGCACTAAGCAGCAGCTTTTACAAGCGTTTGGTGGTCCAGCTCTCCTCCACTGTTCCCAGATGGTGCTTGTAGACAATGCAGGACTGAGGCACCCATCATGGTTTTGCTCCTGCCCACCAAGGAAGACACAAGATACCCATTAAAAGCCCACACAGAGAACAAATTAGGTTCTTTTGACTGTCAAGGCAAGGAAAGAGGTCAAAGTCCATCTGGCTCAGTGAGATGATAGAGCAAATTAGGCTGAGACTGTTAAGGCTGTTGGTTTCAGTATCATACTTTAAAGCTTTGTACTAGAGCGATGAAACTTGGGAAAAAAGGACCACATAACACACCCCATTCACTTACTAGTTATTACATATTTTGTTGCCATGCAAGTTTGTCCCCAAGAAGTCCTCTCTAATGACTCATCAGAAAAGCCACATCAGTGACATTCACCCCATCTGTCCTGTCACTGCAGAGCACCTGCTTTGCTTGGTGCACAAGCCAGAAGACTTTGGAGGATGGTGGCATTTGATAGCAGCAGACAGCCTGTGTAAAACCATCAGAAAGAAACCCTTGGCCTTCCTTACCAGGGCCTCAGGCTTTCATCTACTGAAACAGCGCATTTGACCTTAGAGGTAGATGAAACACTTTAAGATGTCTCAGTGGCTCCCAGAACTATGGCTGATGAACCTGAAAGTTTTGTAGCGTGAAACAAGCAGGTTTTTGTAGCTTAATTAACAAGGAAATACACAAAGTCAGAACAGGAGAGTAAGATATGATTTGGGATTTGGTTCCTTTTGTTCTTGGAAAGCACTATGCATAGTTAACATACAGCATTAATTAGCTTTTACATTAACATAAAACTGCAATTGAACAACTTGCTAGTAAAGACAAAAAACAGACTTGCCACATACTGTATAAAACAGCCATTTCACAGAGCAGAAGAGTCTTGCACCTAGCAAATAGTCCTACTGGCTATCCCAACTAGATATGCTGTAATAGTACTCAGTTGCACACACTTGCAGGGCTTGTGGGTATATGGTACAGGCTGAATTCATGCCAACGGCTCCAAATATAGATAGAAAATTAAGTTGAAAAGCTTTTTTCTCTCACATAATTCCACCAAGAGGTTTGGAGCAACAAACCAATTACTTTTCCTCAAATTCTGCAGGCCTTTAAAGATGTAATAACTCTCAGTACTTGGACTCCAAAGGGAATAACTCACAACACAAAGCAGAACGCTACAGGGCAATGCCAACACCAAAGAGTATTTCAGGTGTTTCTGTTGGAGTATACCCCAGGTTAGAAGACCCCCTGGAAGTGAGGTGATCTTCAAGAGAACAGCAGCCTGCCACAGAAAGGTGGGTCAGAAAACTCTCAGACTGGGAAAACATACAGAAGAGATGCTACAAACCGTTTCCCTCTGTGCAATGTTGTGTTGTGACATATTCTAGAGAATGCATGCAGAGCATACTCTTGTAAGCATACCCCATTCTCATAAGCCACAGATGGCTTTTTGCTCCCTCTCCAAATAAATGTCACCACACCTTGGTGTTCAGCTGTCCCCACAGCCTTGATCTACTTAAAGCCCAAGTCTGAGACTTGCTTTTATTTTGAAGAGGTAGTCATCCAGCTAATAGTTGCAAAGAAGCTTTAGCTTGGAGCCAATATACCTTAAAGGGTCAAAAAAACTAGAAGAAATTTAATTTCTGTCTTTTCACTTAATCTCATGCTTCCTAAGCCAGGTTTATGAGTGTCTCATGTTTAGACTTGGCAGGACTCTAAACCATGATGTAAGTGCATCCCAGAGAAAGTCATGTTCCCAGATTCAGAACTGTAGAGCCCTGGGCTACATGACTGCTGGAGGGACTGGCCAGTGCTGGAAGATCCCCTCTCACAGCCATGGGGACATGTTCCCAGCACACGCCTGCCGAGGAAGGGGCTCACCTGCTCGGGAGCACCTCGCTCTGCCTTCCGCCTGCTGTTCTCAGCTCCCTCCTCCTACCCAGATCTGCATCCATGCTGATGAGATGATGCTTAGCTCTCCCAGCACAGACAAACAATGTGTTCCCATGCCTGACCGGCCTCGGGCACTGCCCTAACAAATAGACAGCAAAAAGATCTTCAGTGCAGAGAGCCAGACAGGACTGAGCTAGGAAAGTTCAGGAGTATTAGACTCCTGCTTGCTCCTGCCCATGGGCTGGGCTGCTCCCCATCACAGCTTCGAGGGGCTGCCTTTCACACACACACACCCCCTGAGCATGCAAAAGCACTCCATTGTCCAGATCACTGGGACACTCATTCCCCTACACATATTAACAAGTGTTAGGGAGTAACAGTGAAGAAAACTCCTGAAACCAGACAGGACTTGCAAAAGTGCATTTCCTTCTCAGAGAGGAATCTTGGTTTTCATTAATTAATATATCAGAAGGAACCAGTGGAGAAACATGTCTTCTCATCTGGCTTCTTAGATGGTAGACTTTGGTTCATTAGCCTTAAGCACATCAACAGGATAACACTATTTATTCCACATAGAATAATGATCTACTTTAAAGGAATACAGTATTGCCCATGCAGGAATGAATTCAACCATTATTCACAGCTTAAACACACACTAACCCATGTAAGTTGGAGATACAGATATAAAAGGATTCAAAGAAAGTAGGTCCTGGGAAGAAAGGCAAAATCTAGGTACCCATACCCTGGAGCTGCTGCAGATCTGACTGTACATTAATTACCCATTAGTTTCAAGTTACACTATGCAGATTCAGAGCCTTTGCTCTTTAGCCATATTTAAAGAAAGAAGTGAAAGCTAAGTATACTCAGCTCCTCTTTCTAGGTCAGTAAGAATACTAACATTAGATTTAGAGCTCTCTGTCTAGTTGGAAAACAAGCTGTTGTACTGATATTTAAAGTATATATTCATTGAATTAGTTCAGAGCTATGCAGTAGTAGATAGCTCCACAGACACTTTAACAGTCCCTTCAGAAATACCATGATTTTAATCTTACAAGGCTACAAGAGCAATATCTCTGCAGTGTTCAACCTATATTGTTGACAATAAAATTATATAAAAAAAAGATGCTTTAAACATGCAGTAGCTGTGTCTGAAAATTAAATATATCAGCCATTAATTTTTTCCCCAAAATTACTAAAAAGCAACAGTCCACACTAAAGACTAACTGTTTGTAAAATTGGATTTTTTAAAGATGAAGTCTTTTTTGAGCCAAGGCTGGTCAAAAGAAGCATTAGAACAATTCTACAAGTGGAAAAAATAAAGCTGCTTAGCTAATTCACCTCACTAAAAACACCCTGGATTTATGCTGTTCACACCAGTGCTTCAGATATTGCAATTTAAAAGAGTGGGGATATTACATTAAACCCCACAAAATGTGAGGCTCTGGAGAAGCAGGGCCATAGGTAATGAGATATTGATCCTCCCACCTCAAGGTGAGAGCACGTGCAGGCAGGGAGCACAAACCCGACCACCGTCATCACCAGACGCCAGCCAGGCTCTGGCCCCAAACCAGGCACCCCCGAGCTGCAGGGGAAATCTCCTCCTTCACACCTGCTGTGGGCAGTACGCAGGACCGAGGACAAATACCCATCTCACAGCAACTCCCTGCCTCCAAGAAGCTCCAGGCAGGGAGAGCTCAGTGTTCCCATCCACATCCACTGCCCCCCCCATGACACAGGGGCAAAGCCCTGGGTGAGCTGTGGGCACCATGGATGCTCATGGTGCCCCATGGATGCACCATGGAGCACATCTGCTCCAGCTGCAGAAAGACAGCGCTGCAGCTGAATACTCACAGGATTATCATTTTTTTAAGGGGGGGGAAAGTTTTAAGATTGAAATTTCAAAGTAAATTCTTTTCCAGACAGCCAGTTTACAAATTCTGTAGCTGAGTTGCAGTTGCGCTCCCAGTCAGAAACCTGACTTCTCAGAGACTTCACCAGAGCCACGCTCCCTCCCCTTCACTGTGCCAGTGAGAAACCACATCAGCTGCTAAGTGGCCTAATGCAAACTGATGTGGCAGTTTCAATTCAATTGCCACTGCACAAGTAACACTATAGCAAAAGTCACCACTGTGATTGGCATTAGTTTGAACTGTTATTGTCATCACTCACACAGTGCCATCAAGGTGCACGGTCCTTGTTGTCTTCGCAGCCGAGCAACTGGAGAGTTGATGTGTGCGGCTCCATCACGACCTGTCAAAGCAGCACACTTTAGTGTGGCACATGCTGTCCCCAGTCTGGGGTGGAAGGGAGTACTTCAGGACAGTGAGTCTGTTCCCCCTCACAGCTGCTAAAACTTCAAACAACATTTACGTACCACAACTAACAGTAGGAAAGCTGCGACTTGAAAGTCTCTAGGAATGTTTCTGGGAAAGGAGCTGTGCCAGGTTATTCATGCTCCAGGGGTTTGGGGGAGAAGGTTGGTTTATATTTTCTTTTAAAATCATTAACAGGGTAAGGATGACACATAACACTGTGGTTCACTGCTATATAAGCATCTGTAGTTGCTTCCTGCATTATAACTCATTAGATGGCTCTTAACTAATTATAGTTCATAACTTTCATGAAATTAAGCACCAATAACCAGCAGCTGTACAGCTAAGCCAGGGAACAAGCCAAGCAGGCAGGTAAACAAGGAGCACCCCAGCCCCACAGCACATCCCATGCCAGGCAGCAGCAGACTCCAGAGGGGAACTCAGACCCCCCCCAATACCAGGAGGTTCTGCCCCTCTGACTTCAGGCAGAGTCACATTACTCCTTGTTGTATCCAGTCTAATTTTAAGTCACTGGAGTGACTGCACATCCACTAGCTCTCCTGGGAGCTTATTAAAGAGTTTGGAAGAGCTGCACACGGGAAGTTTGCCTTTACTTAGTTTTATCTCATTGCTCCCAGACTCTTTCAGACCATTCCCCACACAGTTCCCTTCCCTTTTCATTTTCAGTGTTCCAGCACTCACCAGCATTGCCAGCAACTCTTTGCTGCATCAGTGCCCCCTCCACAATGAGGGGACACACCTGGAAGCAGCTCCTTTGTCTCCTTCACCGCAGAAGCCAGGAGGACAGCCCATCCACACCTCTCCCAGCAGCCAAGCCCTGCTGCCCCTCACCCCTTTATAGCCCGGGTGGGGCTGGGCCATTGTGAACACCTGGGCCCGGGCTGATGCCCAGCACCTGGCTGTGGGGAGGGCTGTGCCCCACTGGGGAGAGCTGCCTCTGCAGCCCCGAGCACTGGGGAAGCCCATGCCTTAACTGCTGCTCTTTCCCCACTTGTGGATTCCAGGCATAGGGTTCATGTTTTCCTATTAAAAAATAAATAAAAAAAAAAATTTCCCATGCTCTCTGCTAGTGGGGGCTATGAAGGTGTCCGCTGGTGCCCCAAAACACCCCCACACCCTTCCCAGCCCCTGCCCGAAGGCTCCCCGCTGTGCCCTTGCCTGCTCCTGGCCCCCCTCATCTTTACTGCTTCATTTCTTGCTACTATTGCTTGTCTAAACATGGAGCATTTTTGCCTTCAGGCCTGAATTTGTATTTCTTCAGGTTAGATTTTTTTATTCTCGCCCATTTTTTCCTCTGTTATTTCTGTCCTCAGTGATGTTTGCAATAGCTACTAATGTACTGTCATTTGCAAATGTAATTAGTGTGTTTACTTCTTTCTTTCTTTAGCTCATTAATAAAGATGTTAAATAAAAATATGCCTTCCTCTGCTAACAACATCCTCAAAATAGTTAGGAAGATGGGATCCTAAGGTAATAAAGAACTGTATTATTGGACAAGACTTTTCCTTGCATCTTTCAGCATTTGCCATGCTCATTATGGGCAATTAAAGTATAAAACAACTTTCTCACTTCACACCCAAAATAATCTTCCTCCCTGTTCTCTGTTTGCATGTATAGGATACATACATAAAGAGCAAGACTAGACATCAACTGGCAGCTTGTTATAACAGACGTAGCAAGGTTTTTCTCTGTTCTAGATGCAGAGGAGTAAAGTGTAGCCATTTGTTAACCTTTTTATGTACATTACCACTATTTTCAACAAAGGATAGGAGTGTGAGTGCTTTTAAAACTTTACTTACTGTGATTACCGTAGCTGTGGCCTAATACAACAGCTTGTATATTTATCACACAGCCATAATTCAGCATATTGCCTGTATCCACTAATGCATCCAGTATTTCCCATGACTCGCTAGCCATCCTTGTTCCTTTGATTTTGACAGGGCTGGGAACACTCAGCAGTTCGTGGCACTGGCTGGCTGTTGGGACAAAAGGATGTGCACTTCTTTTCACCTTCAGGAAAATGTGCTGAAATTAACTCATGGCTCTAGTGAATTGGTGTGAAATGAAATAATACTGGTTTCCCTTAATTTTCTATCTGCTGAAGTGACAGCAAAGAAAAACCAAATGCTTACAGAAACAAAACCAAAAAAAAAAACCACCAAGGAAAAGAAGAGAGACAGGTCCAAGGATACACAGGGGCTAGTTTATCAAATTCATCTCACTTCTTCATCTCATGCTCAGCTATTTAAATAGAATTTAAATAACACATTTATTTAAAGGAGAGCCTTTTCTCTGGGGGCCTTCCAGCATTAAGGTGTGAGGAAACAGAACTTGTCTTTTTTCTTTGTAATGTATGAAGGAAGACTTAAGATCACTGGATGCACATTTGGGTAATCATAAATTAATTGTAACGTAAACTTTCACAACATGTTCAGAGCATGTTGAGATTTTGTTTGATTTTGAATTGCTCCAAAATGACATCTAATTATATACTAGTGATTAACACGTTGGTTGCTACTAAGAAACAGCAACCAAGCAAACATTACAATTCAGTATTTGAATTTACTATGGGTTGGATTTGTTGGATTTTTTTGCTTTTTTTTTTAATGCACAGAGGAAACATGGTGGTAAATTCAAATACTCAGACAGGTTCTGTGACTACTTTTCCTCATTTGTGAAAATTAGGGATTACATCACTACAGGAAGGAAGGGAAAGATGATCTCGACGGCTCCTTTTCTCTTCTTTCTCCTTTTTTCTTCTCTTGTCTTTCTGCCCCACTCCTGGGACACAACTCAGTATTGGGATCTGCCCTACAAGCAGAGGTCTGGGATTGCTGTTGGAGGTTCAAGCTGTCTCTGGGACAGGAGGCAGGAGGGGGCAGCTCAGCACCTTGCCTGGGTCATCCTGCCATGGGTCAGCAGCATGCCTGCCCAGGGCAGAAAAAAAAAGACCCACAAGCAGTCCCCATCGGGCCAGCTTCAAATTCCACCTCACCTGCAGAAGCCCCATCCTGAATCCCCCTCTCCAAGCCTGGTAGTTTGCCATCTCCTTAGGAAGACACATCTCTCCTTTGACCTGAAGCTTTGTCCAAAGGTGGTGCCAGGTCTTTGGTACTTGAGTGATTCATCAGTTCTTCATATCATATTTCCACCCATGTGGTTTGGAAGGAATTATCCAACCAAGTAGGAAAAATCAGCAGTTATGTGCTGTATTCTGCATAATTTTTGTCTCATAAAACGGAAACTGTGTGTCCTCCTCGGCCGCAGACAAAAGCTGGCTGATGCCTACCTGGCCTAAGACAGTACTGGGGGGTGAGGAGATGGTCAGAGTACAGGACGAAAGCATATGCCTGTGTGTAGCATTTACCCTGTTATCCCTCGTTTAGTGCAGTACTTCTTTGAAATAAAATTTCCTGAAGCATTGGAGGAAAACAGTATTTTCAGTGTGAGCTGAAAATAAAGACTTAATGAGGTCTAATTTTCATCTCTGAGCCAAACACTGTCCCACATTAGCTCACTTCTCCATTCTCACTGGAGTGAGAATCACTGCCCCCCAGCCTTAGTGCTTTTGATGTTAGCTGGAGATTAGCAATGGTCTTAACTGGAAGAAATGAGGGCTTGGTGTTCTGTGGGGACAGCGTTCTCCAATTTGGGTTAAGCGAACAATATCACGTTTCCTTACACTGGCGGTGTTTGGGCAATTGCTGTCACGTCTTGGATGCCAAGCACTGTGTTACAGTGCTGGAGGTGGGACTGGCTCATAACGGACAGTCAATCAGCGTCTCTCAGCCCCTACCCAAGCAGTAGGTGTTTCGCAGTTTCACCTGGGCCAGGCACACCTTTGGGTGTCATCCTTTCCAAAAGGAGCCCAAAGCTTGGGGCAGCCTCTCCAACTTCCCCTCCCACTTCTGTCGAACAGAAATATTGACAGGATCAGGCACTTTTTTGCATTAGTTTAAGCATTTATGATTCAATTGCAAAAGCATGAGACTGCTCAACTGACTCTTGCTCAAGTGGAGTTTACTGAACTCCTGCACCGAACTGAAAATGAACATGGCCATGAGGCCATAGGAAGGTGACAACGTTACCACTAAAGCAAATACCACTGAGCTCTGCTCCTTCTGAACATCAGAAGTATTTTGCCATTAACACCCATGGAAGCAGAGAGAAGGAGTAGGCCTTAAAGAATCAACATTTATAATACTAAGGACGAGGTGTCTCTCCCATAAATTAATAGTGTTTGGAGGCTTTAGCTCAGTGGAAGCATGAGGTGGATCAATGGCTTTGGAAAAAATGAACAAGCCTTCCAGTTTTTCAAAGCTAATTGAAAACAAACCTTTTCCTTAGTGCATAGGCGAGCTGAGTTTGGTGATGCCAGTACCACCAGTACAGTTTGAGAGGAGACACACAAATGACAATTGGCGCACAGATACAAATACATTGCTTCACGGGGAAAGTATGCATTGCTTTGGCAAAAGCAATGCAAGTACTGATCAATTATAAGTAGCTTTGGATATACCTACATTATTCATGGCAGACTTCTTTATAGAAAGTTGCCAGTTGTCTTCCCCAGGAGCAGACCCTTACCGAATGCTGTTCCCATTGTGCTCGGTGTTGGCTTCCACCAGCAGCACGGTAAGGACTAGCACAACTCGGGAGCAGTAATTCTCTAGTGAAGACAGATGTACCACAGTCACAGATATTGTGTGAGAGATTTTTAACAAAAGAGAGATTTTCTTTGTTGGGATTAATAGCGCCATTTTTCTTTATTACTCCGTGTGTTTCACTCATTCATGCATCAACTTCTTTCAAACAGAAAACAATTCAGAAAACAATCCCCCAAGAATAAAATCTAAAAAATAATAAGGAAGCACAGTGGCACAACCTAAGGA
This sequence comes from Cariama cristata, assembly GCF_000690535.1. Lineage (NCBI taxonomy): Eukaryota > Metazoa > Chordata > Aves > Cariamiformes > Cariamidae > Cariama > Cariama cristata. Next base: position 125,425 of record NW_009598918.1, read on the forward strand.
GAAATCACATATTCTGTGTTGCAATATCTCACACAACTTAAGGACACATTTTCTCCACAAATTCTCTCTTTCCAAGAGAAGGGTTTTTTTCCTCTAACTTCATAAATAATAGCTCTGATTCACCATCAAATTATTTCAACTTTACACAGCTGGAATTTCAGGAGCTACAGTGACTCATTACATCCCGTGGCTGAGATTTTCAACCCCTCAGTCCATATTTGTGCTCCTCAATAACCAGCTGATGCTCAGAAATGCTGAATATCCATTATTGGCTTCTCTACACTGTTGAAAAATAGATACATCAGGACACTAAATATGGAGTTAAGGGGTTAAATCAGGTTCCAATTAAAAGAAAAACTGCAGCATGGATATGTTTGTGTATATACCCACACAGTTATCACATATATAAACACATGTATCAATTTCAGTCCTTTAAAATTTAAGATCTTTCAGTTATCACTAAGGATCCCACATTCAGCAGCTTTTTTTAAAGATCAAATTTACCTTCAACCTCATCTATTGATATGTAACTTACCTATTACTACTGTCTGCACATGCGACAAAGCTTGCAGTATCTATGTCTATACAGGTAAATGATGTGTACTAAATGGAAGAAATCCTTGTTTCCAGCCTTCTTCATATTTTGAGGATCTGTATATCAAGTAAGAATTAATGACTGTGAGCACAGAGAGTAATTTTCATTGATTTCTTTACAATATCAGTAAGTGAAGGTTCTCAGATACCTCTGCTGCACAACGCAGTGCCATAGAAACCTGGCATTATTTTAAATCATCAGAACTCTAAGAAAAGCATAAATAATTAACCCCAAAGAGAGGGGTGTTTGCACCTATGAGAAAAACCGAAAGATTTCTCAGTCTTTTGAATCCTGGGGGCAGATCCTCCCCTGGGGTGATGCGGTGGACAGCATTTGATTTACACTAGCAGTGGAGAGCCCCTCAGCTTGCATGTGCTGTGAAGTTTGCCTTCTCCGCCTGTGCTCATCATCCTTCCACATGGCTTGGTGGAGCAGTAATATAAATTCTGGTCATAAACAAAGAAAAAAACAGACTGACAGAGAATTTGATGAACAATTTGTGTCTGTACACAATTTTTCCCTCTGTTTGCACCACTGAAATGCACGATCTTTTATCTTTAGACCTCAGTTTGCTTTTCCTGTCTTCTTGGTTGCCAGTAATGTTGTAAAACCTTTAAAATATTAAGAAAATTACATCTGCTACATCTTGCTTTAAATATAGTGTTCAGTCTTTGTAAGTGTTACTTCATACATTAAATGAATAGCTTGCCCACCAGGTAAACTACATTTTGTTGCTTACCATGTCTGTCTTTGCACAACATGTAGTACATGGGCATAAATAACAGTGTGTTATATAAATAATTACATGTATGAAAGGCTGTAAAACACCGAAGATATATTTGTACTTTTACTTACAAGAACATTTTAAAAATGATTGCTTTGTTCACCACGCGGTTTTTATGTGTTGAATGGGGCGCACGCAGAGAACATTTTCCAAAGTTGATTTTTTTTTTTCCTTTCCTCCAGGTCACACTAGCGTTATAGTTAGCAAATTGATAAGGTTCCACTGTTAAGCTTTATTACTTGTGACATGAGCCTATGACACTTTATAAAAAGAAGTAATCCAGAACAATCTCTAGGTAATTAACACCTAGATAAACAAACATAAATTTCTATATTGCATTTATTTGGACTACCACTCAAATATGCGTGAACCATGCTTTTTTAATTAAAAGATAAATCTATGTGACACTTAGCCTCAAACTTAATTATTCAGCATAGTATAATAAAAAATAGAGCCCATTAAATGTGTCTTGCTCTGTATTTCTGTATTAACAGCAAAACAGTTCACTCTGGGATCATTTAAATTTTCTTCTTCCTCTTTTCCTGTGATTTCCCTGTTCACTGAGACCTTTTTGGTTAAAAAAAAAAAAACAAAAAACACTGCAAAAAGCCCCCAAACAATACCCTGAGCAACACCAACAGGTGAGGAGCTACAGAACTTCTCACAGCCTCTATAACACTCCGCCGAGTGACATTTGCAATACGACATTACACCACAGCTTTACCTTCCCTCCTCCCCCTCCCCAGGCTTCCCCACGGAAACGTACTTCCACTGTGGTGGATCACGCCAAGCAGTGATATCCAGAAATGAAGAACACAATGCTTAAGAATAATTTCACTGGGATCATGCTTACAATACACAAGGTGAGATTTTTATAATATACTGTTACCATACAGATGTTAAACAGATAGGGGAAATATTCAATTCCCAAATTACAATGGACAGAGGGGTTATAGTCCTTATAAAAGTTTCAACAAGAAACATTATCTTGAGCTGAGAGCAGGCTTCTGATGTTGGGTGGGAAGACCCTTGCCAAGACACCCACCATCTGCATTAGGAAGACTGCCAATCAGCTGCCGGGTACCAAAATCTCCAGAAACAGACTGAAGTGGGACAACCACATTTCTCTTTCAGACTTCCTTTCCCATGGACTGCCGTGGTGGGTGACGCCACGCTTTGTAGTACAAGGCCATTTGGTGCTTGGTTTTAGCATTTCCTAGAGGACATACGTATCATTCAATGCCTTGTTCCTAGTTGAAATTTGGGACCATAAAAGAGATTGTGTTTGTAAGCATTTCCATGGAGGTGCAATAAGATGGTTATTGCTCCTTAATTGGTGTCTATTGAAACCAGAGGCAGAAGTATCTTTGGGAGACCCCCCCTCTCACCCCAAACAGTTGTTTTTCCCTGGCTCCAGGGCACAGTGACTACCTGAAAGGACAACGATCCCATAGTGAGGCAGAGCTCAGCTCTGAGCCTGGAGCTCATCCATCCTCAGGCAACATTTTTATGTGTTACAATTCTGTGCCTAAGAAGAGTGGTTCCTCCCAAGAGAGGGTGTGAAAGACCTAAACTTTTCAAAACATAAAAATTGTTCATTAACTTCTTGGATTTTGATTAAAATTTGATGCATTACAGATTTTATTCTCTGCAGAATAAGAGACCTGTGGCATTTGCCTGTAGACTGGTGAATTCGGCACCAGCTCCACGATTCGCCCTGCCGCGCGCACCCCGCCAGTTCACGGGTAACATCAACTTCTCGCTGCCGCTGTCAGCCACTGAATAAATGCTACGCCCTAATGCTTAACCTTCTAGACAATTTTTGCACCTTTTTCAACTGGAGAATTCAAGCTACGGCATAACTTTATTATTGTGGGTACGACTGGCTTCATCTAATGTTAAAATTTTCCTTTTCTAAATGTGTTTTCCTTCTCAGCTTTTTTTGTGCAAGGCCACGTTCCTCTCTCCTCCCCACATTTGCTGTAGTTTCTCAGATTTGGTGCATCTTTTTTTGATCTTAATCATCTTTACTTTTTCTAAGAAGTGAAAAATCCTTTAATTTAGTTGCTTTCAAACGTGCAAATAAAACCTTAAACGGGAAGAATAAAGATTCATCCAGGAGAATAGGAGCGCTCTCGCACTTGCATATTCTTTGAAGTGTGGGCAGCTTTCTTAACATGCACTATAACAATAAACCTCACAATTTTCTAAAGCCAAATATATGATCTATACAAACAGGGTTTTTTAATGTGAAAACATGACTTTATACATCATAGTGTATGATACACACTTCAAACACTTTCAAATCAAAGCTTGATAGACCTCAAGACTTTTTCTATAGTACATAAGTAGTAGTATATAAAACAATTATTACTACATGCTAAAACAGATTTCCACAGTCTTTTAATTAAGCACAATATATATAATATATATATGTATATATTGTATATAGATTTGTTCAGATTAATAAGTGGACTGAGCACGCACACCCAGCATAATACACTCCAGTAACTGCCTAACAACTGTGAATTTACTGACATTAATTTTTTTTTTTAAATCTGACAAAGCTGCAGAAAATAATGTTTTAACTGTTCCTAATAAACATAAGCAAGTAGGAAAACTTTTTTTTTCAGAGGTAGAGGTTTTATTGCGTAAAACACTGGATAAAACTGTACTGCTTCAAAGACATTTTTATTCTAACAGCAGAAAGAAAACAGTCATTGCTGAAAAAACAACTTTTAATACTTCTATACCAGAATAAAGTTCTGTCAACTGATGTATTATAATAATAAATAATGACCAAGAATAAACTTTAAATACAAAGTTTTCTAATTGTTACAAGCATAGCAACAAAATCCTCTACTCTATTGATCTCAGATTTCCTCCAAGATAGAAATTTTTCTTTGTGTAGGAATGTAGACAGTATTATGACCAGTATCACAGACTACAGAAGTTACAGAGAAAAAACTTGACATGTTTAGATATGAGAAGCATGATGATATTCAGAAACTGACAATGCATCACTGCTGCTGTCACTTGTTTGTATTACAAGTTACAAATGTTCTGGAAAAAAGGGCTATGTCAGAGGGGAGGATAGGGACAGTAGCACCCGACCAAATGGAATCAACACACACATCACAAGGAGCGGGAGATGTTTCCAGTGTCACAAACAGAATTATTGCCTGTCGTATCTGAAAATGCTCAGAAGACACAAAAGAATACTGAAAGAGCTCAAAAAGTGCAAGAAATGGAATGTGGGGGGTGTTTTTTTTTTTCTCTCTTTTTTTTTTTTTTTTGCTAAGATACTGAAGGCGGCGCAAACACACAAAAGCAAGCGACTGACACAGTCACCAAACACAGTAGTGCAGTTAAAATCCTAAAGCTTACTACAGTCAGAAAGTTTCAATAACATTTCAATCCTTTATCTAGGATCATAGAAACAGTTGCATTAAGTTTATCAACTCGATTTAAGTAAGGCAGTGAGAACTATACTAGAAAAACAAGAAAAGCAGCTTGCTCTGTGCCAGATGGGTCCAAGTTACACAGTGACCTCATTTAAACTGAAACTTCAGTTGGATGACATCCTTTCCGACAGCATATGCAAACCGTATTCCTTATTAGCCTGAGATTTTTTTTCCAGTCTCAGGGTAGCGCTAAGAATTTTATTTACATTGATTGCAGTTTAGTATTTTTTGTAAACTGCTTTAGGCAGAGCTGAAGTTTTAAGGCCCTGGGGTTTTACTCTGTGCTCCCAGCCTGCAAAGAAATATTGACTTTTTTTTTTACTTTTTTCCTTTTTTTTTTTTTTTTTAAAGTCTGGATGATTTTGTTTTAGAAGAAGTTAATACTTCTCTACTATCGCAATAAACAGCACCAATTTTGCTTCTGTCAAAGGAAGTACATTAGAAGGCTAAAATTTTATGCCATTCAGAGAATTTCAGAATAAACCTTTAGTTACTTTTCTTACATATTTTTAAGTATGTGGTTCATTATAGTCTCTCAAAAGCTTCCTATGTGGCAAAGACCTTACGAAATTTGGAGCATCCAATCGGTACAAAAGCTAAAATCTGCAAAAATATAGAACACATTTGTTTTACAAAACCAAAGAAATATCAGCTAAAACACTCTTCCTCATTAGAGACAAAGAGCAGGAAGTTTGGATTCATATTTTAGGTCAAGCTACTTTATAAGAGCTTGCTCCAGAAGAAACTTCTGCACTATGTCTGTAACACTTACAAAAACTAACACATGAAAATTAACCATGACTGGGGAATCCTTCATTAAAGTGTAAAAAAAAATAAAAATAAAAGAACTTAAAGGAAGTTTAAAAGAAAATGGCAAGAAAAGAAAAGAACCAAAGAAAAAAAAAAAATTACCAATTTTCTATGTAATAAAATTCTGTTTCTCACCAGCACCTTCTATAGATAAGGCTGACTAGTTTCACTAAACAATATTTCTATATTTTGTACTTCTACTTTTATAACAACTTACTTCTTCATCAACAAGGAAAAAAAAAAAGAATAAAACCATTTCCCTCAATACTGCAAGATGATTACAAAAAATGGAATTACGTTTCAAATCTGCAGTCACACATTGGGCTGCAGGTTTTTTCTAACCATTGATTCATTTGGCTGTATGTTTAAAAAAAAAAAAAAAAAAAAGAAAATGTCATATCACAATACTTTTCAATATAGGTCAGTACTGACCCTAGCTTATGGGCCGTCTAAGGTTTCTCCTATACTGCAGTTGCAACACCACTTGAATTGATTTTCTCTGCAATGACAGCTCCAGTCAGACTGGCACCATGGCAGTCTACCAACACATCTCATTACTATGCTAGGCAAATGACAGCAGCTGGTGTCATATTATAAAGGTGTTTTCAACAATGAAAACACAGCCCCTCAATCTTCAAGGCAACACTAAATCGTTTAGACGGTATCATTTTTCTGTTAAGAGCATTATCTCTGGACAAAGACCACTTTAAAGTTTGAAACTGCCCTGCTTTTTAAATAACTAACAACCTCCTAACATTTTAAAATCACTTTATTATCCCACCTACATTGTTTGGAAGTACTTGTTGCCAGGTAACAGTTTAGCAGCCATTTTCAAGGGCTGAAAATTCATTTTGCGTGTGTAATACATATATTTAAGCATACACACACACACACACATATGGAATGTGTGTATTTTGTGTGTGTGTGTGTATGTAGATATATATCAATGTGTGTATGACTGCATGTCTCTGTGTCTGTAAATATATATATATATGCACACGTGTGTGTACGTGTACATACACATATATTTGAATGTTTTCAGCATCCTGTATACTTCTGGGAATTTGCACGCCATTTTTTCACTTGGAAGGCAGCTAGCCGACCCTCACCCAAATGCGTATCTAAACCTGGTGTAAAAGGCTACTGCAGTATGGAGATGGATCTGCCGAGCTGCATCACTCCTGGGCCTTGCTGCCCTCCTCCGTTAGCTCTGCCGAGCTCCCTGGTTTGACAGGTGCAGGTTCCTCCAAATTCCCAGAAGCTTCGGAGTCAACTCTGGAGCGCTTGAACCTGCGGTCGGGATACTGGCTGTTGTCAAAAGGCATGCGATGGACACAGAGAACATGGGTCTTCAGATTTCCCTTCTGAGAGGCACTGTACGGGCAGTATCTGCACTGGAAAGGCCTGTGACCTGCGTGACAGATGAGAGTCTGGTTAGGTTTTTATTTTATGTACACGGCGCCTGCAAACCCACCCGTTGCACAGCCTGACAAAACCGAAGGCGCCACGGCCCCCCCAGCAGAAATCCCTCCCGTTAGATGAAGGGCATCACCGCGTGTCTTCAGCAAGAATAAGAAATCCATGCTATTCGCATGATGCCGAGCTAAAGAAACTGCATTTCAAAAATTCTCTGCTTCGGATTTTCCAGAGAAGTGCAGCTATTTCATCTCCCTCCTCAGACACAGCTGTAAATCCGTCAGCCTGCGATCCAAACTAAACTCTTGTAAATACAGTGTAATCATGTACGAGACTGCCTTCTTTTACATTTGTTAATTATCTTTTTTATTGAAGTGCAATTCAAGGATGACAATGTGCAGACCCGTAGTCTAATAAACACACTTTGTGTTTGGGTGGGTTTCTGAATAAAGAATTGTATGTTTTATTTTAATCACACAGATTACTTTTTAATGGAAAGAAATAATGGATTGAGATAACCGAGGCCTCAAACCTGCAAACATTTACTCCAGTGAGATTACTCCTGTGAGTAAAGATACGCAAGCACATAAGTGTTTGCTGGACCGGGGCCTGAGGTTATCACCAGCTTTAAAATAAAATGTCTGAGCTAGATTAGAAAAGGAATGTTAATGCACAAAATCTGATAGATGCACTTCTGGGTGAAACAGCAATCAACTGCTAAACAAACGCATGAATGAAAGATATCACTTTTCAGTAAGGCTATCGATATACTCTCCCATATTTTTCAGATTATTGTGACTTTGAATGTCCATGCTGTATCTGGTTTTGGAAGTTATGTTTCAGCAATCACATTTCAACCTATGCTGGGAAGTTGTTGATGTGTTTTACTGGAACTTTATGAGCTTTGTCTCTCAAATTAACTTAAGCCAGGACCATCTGAGGTCAAATGCGCTTAGCTTGCTTTAATTTGCTCAAATAAATGAATAAATAAATGTGCCAGACCATCTACATAAAGCCAGGATAAGTGAAAAACAATACCCTATCTCCACATTTGAAGAGCACTTTTTGCTTTGCTGTCATGGTACTACCTAGCAGGCATAAAACAGACCCTGCTGTAGCAGAGGAGGAGGACTACGCTTTTTGCTATGTGGGAAGGGGCTTGGGATCATCTCACCTCACTTTTAGGTGGGAATTTAGCAGATAAGCAAATAGATGCTTGTTGTGCACTGGTCTGATGTTACCCATACTGGAGTGGGAATGCTACTGTAGTCCTTCCAGCAGAGATGGGAGCCCAGGCAACTGCTGGTTTTAACCTCGCGCTGTTGCTGGCACACCAGCATGAGCATCTCTAGAAGAGTAAATTCACCTGAGCCAGCATTAGTGCTCTGGGTTGCTCAAATAACTTGCCAATTTTACTGTAACATCAAAACTGCCGCTTGAAGGCCGAGTCCCTCAAAACATACTGCTTACTACCCAGAGGAAAGAAGTGTTAAATCCAGTTCACAGTTACCTAGGCTCTATGCCCCAGGATTGCAGGCATGTTTCCTTTCTCAAGGATGGAAAGCTCCCCTCCACCCTTTGCTTTTACAAGTTGAAGACTGCCAGAAGTGTGACCACCCCCCAAGACCTCCAACATGCATGTTTACACATAAATCTTGGGATGGAGTGTGGGGCGATCTTCTAGTTCTCTCCTGGGATAAAGAAAGGCATTTTCCTCAACAACTGCATAAGGGAAAAGAAATTAAATCTGCAAGCTGCTAATCATTACAAAGTCAAATTTCAGTGGAAAATTTCATAGCAATAGCAATGAAAGAAACCGATGTAGATAATGTTACAGAAATTGGATTGGTTTTTATAGAAAAATTTCAGATGGAAGATATAAGGAAATAGTCAACAAAGAGATTGAGGGTGTCCCTAGTGCCTCTTAGAGTCAGTCCTTTAGGACTTCAATACAGAAGTACAAATATGCCTGAAAAATTTTGAATATAACAGTTTTGAAAAAAAAGAAGCACTCTCAAAACTGTCTGGGTAGGAAGAAGGCCCAGAGAAAATCTGATTTTCATTGTTTCAGAAAATCTTGAAATATTTGAAAACTCAGGGAAAAAAAAAAAAAGAAGCTAAGGAAACCATTAGCTCTCCCCCATTGTTTGTCAGAGACAGTTAAAGTCACCAGAATTCACAGCTGGGTTCTGGACTCTTTCTTTCCTTCTCCTTTTTCTCCCTCCTGGGTAGAGTTAAGGGGTCTATTGCGTACTCTGCTTGGGGAGGTGCCAAAATGCCTTTGCCAAAGTGGGAGAAATGTTAGGTAAAGGGGAAGGAGACTTGCTCCATGAAGAATTGAAGTGATTTTTCCCTTTCTCCAAAAGATAAAGACCTGCCACCATCACATCCACTGAGACGTAAGACTATCACACCAGCAGCACCAGCTCCCTTCCAGCATTTCCAGTGTTTCGTTTGACCATCTGATGACTGGTTCCCTTGCTAAGAACAGAAGATGCCCTGCTAAGTTGTGACAAATAGTACAACTTGCCCTCCAGCCCTATTTACTCTGGTTTTATTGATGCCATGGAAAAAGCAAAAAGATATCCTGTTTATTTGGTCCTTCATGCTGCAAAGGCCAGCAACTGGAGGTACCATAGATGATGTAATGTCCCCGATAACTGCTCACAGAGCAGGTGCAGGGAGCACAGACAGAGGGATGGGATCCCAGGCGCGAGCAGGCACAACGCGCCCGTCAGCCTCCCTCTGAACTCCTTGAGTGTCGTGCAGCACAGAAATACACTGGACAGTTTTAGCAAGAATTGGTACCACTAGCCAACAGCGTGAGATCTCACCAAGCAGCTCTTAATGCTTTGCCCACAAGCAACTATCATTAAACGGCCATCCTTATTCTTTCCCACAAAAAACAAATTCTAAACAAGGAATCCACAATGCACGGACAGAGCTAACCACCTCACATGCGCCAGACTAAAAGCGAACTCTTTGTGCCCATCACCGAACCAAGTTCAGGCCCGTGCAATTCCATACAGAGAATGTCATTTATTAATTCAATACACTTCAATAAATCAGACGATACAAAGTGCACCTACAAGGATTCAGTTCTGCATTGCCTCCCCCACAACTTACTTTTTCAGGCCATCAAAATTTCACATCACTGCCTTGTGAAAAGTAAGTACACAATAAGTTAATTTGTATTGTCACTATGCAGTACAACTGTGGTAAAGAGCACATTCATTTTTAATCCAGTATGAATAATATATAAATATGTATACAGAGTGAGGGTCATAGGAAAGCAAGTGGTACATTGTTTACAGCAGAAGTAGTACAAAAACTAGAGATTATTCTCACTTGCAAAGATAACAATATCTGCAATTTGCTTGTAACTAAGGGGTGAAGGAAAATGCCCATTTCTCTTAGGTATCCCATCCATTAATTTTAGCTCAAAAACTTGTTGTGGGCAGCAGGCTCTTAGAATAACCCTTCCCAGATAAGTTGGCAATAAATTTATAAAATTTTATCTAGCAGTGGTTGGTAGGTTCTTTCTTAGCAAGCTATAGTTCATATATATTTTACCCACTATATATCTTCCAATAAAATTATATGAAAGCCCTTCAAAAAAGAACAAAACCAAAATCTTCCTGATAGTTCAGGAGATAATGTGCAATGCATTGCATTTATAGCAAGGAGAAATTAGACTAAAGGTGAGCCCACAAGGGGGACAACCATGGTGCATCTTTCTCTGGTTAAAAAGTGAGGATAGAAGACAATATATTGTTTGTGACTGAAATAATCCTGTTGTGGAGCAATGTTCTATGAAGTCTGTGACTGAGCATTTGAAGCGACTTTGTAATCCTCTGGATGGAAGCTGACAGTCTAAAGAAATAGAACAGCAGAAAATAATAATAATAATAAAAAAACACCTAAAATGACCACAATGGTAGCTGGACTCAAAGAACATTTTTAGAAGGTGCGGATTTCCCCAGGTGCTGAAGCCAGCCCTCTGAAAGTGATGTAAACCTTCCAGGATCAGACACAGCAATGGCAGCAGTGCTGAGATGACCTAGGCTCATCATCCTCTTGAGTTCTGACTGTACCCTGGAGAGAGCAAGGAGTGTGGATGGGAGGCACTTTATGGTCAGGATAGAGAACTTTTCTGTGGGACCACTATTCAGAAAAAACCCCTCAATGTTTGAAACTAGTCCACCTTTTAAAAAATATATGCTGCTTTGTAATTTAGGCTTTGAGAAAAAAGAAGTTTGTTTTCTTTTCCTTCAAGTTTGTGATCTGATATGTTGCTTTGTGACACATCATGTCAGCCTGCATCAGTCACATCGCGTTAGGTTTCATAACATGGCATGACTGATGCAGCCCAACATGGTGCATCAGCTGAACAGAGTCAGAAAATGCAGGTTTTGAGAAAGACATGGATCGCAAAGTCTGGCTTTTAGGACCATTTAAAGGACACTATATCTAAAGCAGGGGCTGTGGATTTAAAGAAAGCCATTGCCCATGAGTTGTTAAGGATTCAAATACTTACCCAACCTATTTTGCTCTGCCTTATCTTTAAAACTCAAAATGTATTATTGGAATATATAAAAAGTCAATGTCAACAAAGTGTCATTGGGTTACTTATTGTAATCCAAACACTGCTAATAGTTACTAATATATTAACTTTGATATGGATCCATTATTTAAGATTAGCACAAAGGAATACACAAACAAGAGAGAGAAAGAAAAAAAAGAATACTAAAGTCTTTTTCATTAAAAAAATCATTTACATGGTCAAGCCGCATTAATTCTCCACTTCTAAAAATATTTGATCAGCATCCAAATTCTATAAAAATTTCCACAAAGAAACATCTTATTTTTGTGGTATTACAGGCACATATGTAGGGGTTTGCACTAAAATGTAAAAATGGGCTTTGGAGTAGTCACATGAATAAGATCAGGAATTTATTCCAGATTGTTAAAAGTGTACTAATCACAGCAAAATCATGGCTTTCTCCCAAAGCAGCAAGAAAACGGTAATTTGAAAGAAAAATGCCAATAATACATCACACACAAGCCGTCTGTTGTCCCCACTACACCACTTTTTATTATATTGCATATGTGTACATATATCCACACAGATACACGCATACAGACACACAGACACACAATTTAATGCACAAGTTTAGGGAAAAGGCAGAAGAGCAATAAAATGATGAACAGAAAACAAATGCTGTGCAATGTACTATAAATTATAATTAAGTCCCGAATAAAATGTGTTTCTTAGATATGACATTTGTTCCCTTAAAATGCAAAAATGGCCATGATTATCTGACAGAATGTTTTTCTTTAGATGGCCAATGGCTATAGCATTTACTGTGATGCAATACGGCAAACTCATTTCAGATTTCTTTGCCTGGTTTAAGAATATCCTTTATGTGAAAATCGAAAACAACAGCAATTACTTCTTCAAAACAAATAAATTATTCCCTCACTAAGAAATATTTGCAAAGCCTCAAAGGTTTGAATTTCTTGGAGGCAAATCTCTTTAGTGGAGATGTTGGACACTGAAGATCTGGACTTGACCGCCTGGGCTGCTGTAGCGATCCCAAATGGCCAGGACCACTCCTAGCCATGATCAGGCACTCTTGCAGGACCAGCTGCAGTGGCTTAGGATGGATGGCCACTGCCTCCTGCACCGAGACGCTCGGTCCCACAACATTGCTGGCAGAACGGTCCATGTAATCACACATCTGCTGCAGTGCAAAGTCAGCAAGCCACTTTTGGGTCCACAGTGAGCCTGGCCCTCCCCGAAAAAAGAAGAGCGGCGTTAAATCTTTTTGCCTACACAAGCTTGTATTTGAGGTACAATCCTCTTTAAACAGATGAAGTGCATGTTGCCTTAGAAGTAACAGCAGGGAATGATGGCTGTGTGCTTTCCACGTAGGAGGCCAGGCTTTTTGAGTGTCTCCAGTTCTCTGGCAGTGACTACTGGGCCGAACTCATGGCTTTCTCAGACCACAGCCGCCGGGTGCCAGGCAGCTTGGTGAACGCTGGCATTTTAAAGTAACACTATTAGAGCATAATAACAAGCATTTGCAAAGGGAGAACTATTTTCATTTCAATCTTGGCTAGTGCGATTTCCCTTTTTTAACAAATAAATTTTCATAAATACATTTACTATCCACAGCAAACATCCCAAGTACTGTATGCGTTACCCAGGAGAGCAGAATGGCTCTAAAGCAGCCATTCTGATCTGGAGCATAACAGTATGGATGGGAAAATGCTGACTAAATATATTTGTCCAATAGACAATAATGGCTCTGATTGAGCCATTCCACTTTATTGGTCTTAAAATATGCATTTTATGAAACTCCCAAAATACCAGACAGATTAAAGTACATCCAATCAGGTTCATATATGTAATAAAAGTTTTTATAAAACAATTGAAAAGTATACATTTATTTACACATAGGTCCAGGACCAACCAAGATGGTCTTCTGGGAAAATTACAATATTCTGTGAAGTTTATATGTTTATTGGATTACAAAAAAGGAAATTAAATTTTAAAAACTCTGTATTTCATGTTGACCAGGAAAAGCCATAAAAATGAAAAGCCTTGTCTGGGGCTTTTTTGATGATTTACTGTAGAAGTATATACAAAAAAAGCGTAAGTATCTGTTTTGTAGGAAGGCCTGGGAACATTTTCACCCACCAAAGCTAAGGCTTTCAGTTATGTGTTTCCCATAGGACACCTAAAGCTATGGCAGGCCCCTGACCACCCTCCTCCATTCATCTGGATTCCTTCATTACCAGGCTCAATCCTGCAAATAGTCCTAAGAGTATCAGAGGAATTGTTCACGATAAGAGACACCAGACTAGTCACCTAAATCCGCCCTCATAAATACAGAGCAGACACTTCCAGAGGCAGCTCAGGTCCAAACATGTGAACTGCCACCTGGAAGAGCCTTTCTCTTGCTGTGGGTTACAGGAAAGATCTTAATTAGGGGAGGATAAGTTTGGGGTAAAGGCCCAGCTCACAGCAAGACGCGGCCACCAGCTTGATCCTAAATAAATGCATTAAGGATGGCTGGAAAAACTGCCCTAAAACTAGTAGGATTTATCTGCCTGTGAAGTCTTCTGTGGCAGGGTAGCGATCCAGAAGGAAATTCCTGTAGGGATTAAAGTGGTGCATGGCACAGTTACGAGGACAGAGTCCATCCCAAAGCCACCACGTGGCACCGCGACCCTAGTGTTTTGCCAAGAAGGACATTCAGTCTACAGGCGCCTGCAATAGCAGGGTGGCAAATAACTGAACCATCACTGGCTGCAGAAGAGCTGGAAAATGAAAATACCTAATCTGTAACTAATTTCTTTCAAGGATTTTTACTTCTAAAAAAAAAAATCTCCATTCATTGGATTAAATTAAACCCTCAGATATCTACATGGCTTTTCTGAAACGTAATCAAAGGTGGAGTCTGCTCTTAATTTAGTATATTATACAGTGCTTGATGTTTCTGAATAGGTATTTCAACTTGCTGATGAGTATACTAAAGGGTTTCATGATGACAGGGAAAAGCGAAAGTTGATGCTACACTTCATCTTTAACACATATTATTAAAAGATTAACTTAATTTCACACAATCCCCCTCAAATAAAAAATGCACTTAAAGTAACAGTTCAACTCCTCTCTCCAAAGGTTATAACCACTAATTATCACACGCTAAATTTTCCTTTAAAAGTAAAAGAAGAAAAAAAAAAAATTCTACCAATGTCCTTCATACATATGCTTTTAACTTACTAAACAAATCAGTCATAAAATTATGGAAAATATCACTAACACTTGTTACCTTTGTTATACAGAACACAGAAATTATAATTATTTGGAGGTAGACTGAGGAACTTGCTAGCCCTCTGCAGCACACTAAATACAAGCAAATTACAAAATGGCTAGTGAAGTCACTGATGGTATACTGGAGAATTGCAATTCCTAGGAAAACAGACATTTTCCATTTCTTCTAGAGCTGATAAAGTAACAGGATTACTCTGCTCAAAACACTGAGCACAGAATCTGTTTCTTTTTCAGAAGAGTAAGCTTTTCAAACAGGAACTTTTGATTTTGAAAGAAAATGGATCTGCTCTTGGAAAAAAGGAAAAGCACCAGCAGAATATCTGAAAAGGTCTTCATAAACAAGTATTAAACATTATCTGAACCTTGTAAAACTAAAATTCTTAAAAACAGCTGAAGACTTTGCTTTCTCAGGACCCGTGTATTTCAGGCCGCTGCTGGTGGGTGTATCTGCCCATCATGGCACAGCACCCCATGCACAACGGCACACCAGTTTGGGTTCTGACATGACAACATGAGTTACGAGCCCAGTGCCTCAGCGGGCTCCAAACGAGGTTAGTGAGAATGCTGTCATTGATTGAGCTTGAAATGCCAGACTATCATTGTCCCATGCTTTGGGCAATTTAATTACATTTAATTTTTCATATTTATTTACTTTGGTTTATACACATAAGTAGAGGACAGAGTTCTTATCAAGGGCACTAGGTACTTGTTGTAAAGAGCAGGCCAACTCTGACTAAATTTATAATGGCAATGGTTATGGCAATTTATAAATTCCTCATTCATAATCCCCTTCGTAATCCTAAACTCACAACAGCTTGGCCAAAAATATAAGCATTCATCTCCAGCCATGCCCCCCACTTTGGTACCAATTCTTGTTCTCCCAAAGCTGACACATCCCTTCGTCTCTGCAGCCTGGGCAGAGGTACCCGAGCCCAGGGAGTAAGCGGGTTGTAGCCCTCTGACAGCCTTCTCTTTCTCTTATCCTTTGGGGATCCAAGTAAACTGCAGCTGAGGAAATGTATTTCGAAGGTAAGTGTCAGGTTTTTCTTTAATATTAACTAACCCTGAGTTCTTCTGATTACATGTTCAGAGCCCCATCTTTGCCTTTACTTATATATTTCAATTAATTGTTATGTC
>NW_009598918.1:151470-152992 GCF_000690535.1 Cariama cristata
TTTGGTTGACAAACAGCACGTCCCCAAAAAAGTGAAAACATACTGCGTGACATATGGTACCTTTTATGGAGCTGCTTTTTAATTTTGATGGCTTCCACCCTTACTTTTGCACAGAGAATACACGCGCTAGACCGAGTTTGAAAGGAACGCAGGGAACAAACCGCGCTTGCACAAGAAACGCAATGTTCGTCTCACAGGTAGTCTGCGCACAACGAGAAGCCTTGCTGGTACGAGACTATAAATATTCCACAGAAGCATTTCCCAGATTCCCAGTTAGGAATCCTAATTATGAACAAATGTCCTTAATCTGCCCACTTCATACATCTGAGATTTAAGACAAGTTGAATCCATGATCATCACCCTAATTAGCCCAAACAAAAGCTCCAGATGTGAGAAGCATGTAGGGGTCTTAATAGCAATTGATCAAATATTGTATAGCTATAACTGGTTTTCGTAAATAACATATCCTCAGAAGTGACGATAACCGACACATTATAAAATGCATTTTGTTGGTGATTTTTTTGCAAGAGCACGTGCTTCGCTTGCGCACAAGTTGGATCTGTCTCCCTGTAACATTATTTCAGCATTTGTGGCAAAACAGCTCTACTGCCATCAGTGGATTCACAATTGTGTAAAACTGGACTATCATAGTGATTAATTGAGCTGACTTAATCTGTACATGCAAATTAAGTAATCGCAGTCACAAATATCTAATTTAGCATGTGCATGCAATAGTTTAATTTGCACATACAATCATACTCTTTGGGTAAATGATGTACACAATTATGAACAATTTTTTTCTGCCCTTGTCTGCACGTGTAAATTCTCTGGAAAAAACTTCTCATTATTTATACTGAATCCAAAGAAACAAGTATTTATTGCATCTGCCAATATCACTTCTGGTTTCCAAATGGCTATCAGGATAAACTACGTATACTTGTGAACTAGAAAGCAAACTAATAAAAAGGATAAAAAAGGAAAAGAAAAAAATAATCTTACAATTAAAATTTGATTGGTTTTGCTTGGATACAATTCTAGTAAGCAGCAGTATTAGAATTCTGGTCAAATAAGCACTGTAATACTGATGCTTTAAACTAAATTTTGAAAACTCTGCAGAGAAGAATTTTATTAGTTTTGTAGTAAAAGATTTAGTTATCAACATAATATTAAGGTTCTGTTATCAATAGAAAATTAAGATGCTAAGCTTTATTCTGCTAGCAGTCTGGACCACAAGGGCAACATAACGACTGCCATTCAACATGCGGCAGCAATATAAATTAAAGTTTACCTTTATATTATCCCTTTGGCTTTTAAACAGTGGGAAATAAATATTAATACCTGAAAGCCACATTAATTATTTCATACAAAATTAACCAGTAATTATTTTCAAAAGAGAAGGGGGCGGGGGGAATACGGGGGAAAACAAACAAACAAACAAACAACACAAACAAAAAAAGCCAGGCTATAAGCATAGCTCTAACTACACAATGAGTGACGAACTCAGAAATAATTATTTAGTCGG
>NW_009598919.1:0-2128 GCF_000690535.1 Cariama cristata
AAATAAACTTTTTCTTTCTACTAGTAAAGAGGTAATCTCGCATCTACTCTTTGAAAGCTCTTCTTTTCTAAATCAAAGGAGTAGGAAAAGAATTTTAGAGATTCACAATTCTCCAGTTTCACTGATGTCAGGTCACACATCAAAAGGTAAAAACAATTCTTGTTCCAAAAGCATTCCTCAAAACTCTTCCAACCCTTACTTCCACCAAACATTTTGGTAACAAAGACTTTCCCTTAAGACTATTTGACTCATCAGGACAGATGCCACATTTTTGAGGTAAGATATAATTCATCTGATAAACTTATTTTAATCATATTTCATGACATTGTAACAAGATACATATTCATTAAAAAAAACCTGCAACCACTGTACAATTACAAGTTTTAATACTTCCATTATCATGCTGTTTACTATATGAACGTGAACCAAGTTTTATGCTTATCTATCTTTTAGAAGTAATTGAAAAGAGCACCTAGTTAGTGAAGAAAACAAGCTGCAGATACAAATTATATATTTGTACATTTTATTATTGCAAAAGAGATCTTCCTTAGCATGTATGGAAAAAATTCTAGGACTGATGTTTACACTGAAAGAAAAATGTAGACTTTCTTACTAAAAAAAGATGATGACTACTAGAGACAAATACAAGCCAATACACTCGCTTTCAATTTGGTAAAGAAAGTGTTTAAAAGGTACTAATCAAGTTATCCTTTCAATTCTATGTTATATCCCAGAGCAAGAGCATAAGTATGAAACATTAAGCCTGTCTCTAACACCAGCCTCACCCTTATTCAAGTCTAAGCTTTGTGTTATTCCAGTGTAACCCTGGGATGAATTTAAGCTGACTACAACACAGCATTTTGGCACCAAAATCCTATATAAAATAAACAATCTACTTTTAGAACTTGGCAGAATTATAATTGATCAACAGGTCATAAATCTTCACAGAGTCAATTAAAGAGTTGTAAAGAATTATAATGCATGATAAGAAGTATAAAATTAATACTTTCTCAGGCAATAGAGATCGCCTTCATAGGGCAATAGAGATGACCTGGAACAGAAATAGCCACTACTCAAATATAATCACTGGCAATGGAAAAGTACTGGCTTCTAACATATATTCTGACTTGGTAACTGCTATTTCAGGTAACAATCATTAAACAAGCAAAATAACTAGCCCATAGTATAGAGATAAATATCTATCTATATACAGTACACAAACACATTTAATGATACACTGCATATTATTAGTTATATGCCCTTAAGCAGGACCAAACATCCCAGAAATTTCTGTTTCAACATGATCTTAAAGAAATTATCTCTGCAGTTCTAAATATGATTGCATTATTTTCTACAAGTGTCAGTTTTACTTGGCAATATTACATTTTCCAACATTTAGTTTTCTAGCATTTTTCCATGACTATCTGTGTAGATTAGAAAGGTTCTTAACTGTTATCTGTAATAGATTTTGCCTGTAGCAAAATTCATGCAGGCATAATGGAAGAACAAAGTGTACTCTGATGAAATTGCAACCATAATTTCCAGATGCCTGACATTTATTGCTTATTGCTATTAGAATTCAAGTGCCTATTTGTTTTGTACTTTGCTTTTATTCTTGCATCACAAATGTATAATGGAAAAAAGATATTTTAAATGCTGGGTTAAGTATCACAGATCAACACGAGGCACCAGCATAATCAATATTACTTAAAAATTAATTGCCTAGGAGTGTGTTTAAGGAATCAAATTGTTGTACCACATCAAAATTTACAACAATACAATAAAGGTTGTTACATTCTTTATTGTTTAATTAAAAGCAACATTTAGCACACATGCAGCTAACTGTTCAGACATTATGACATAAAATGTCCTGTTTATCAGTGAGAGATATATAAAAAGCACTTACCATACATTTTATTACACAATGTTAATTAGACTTTATTAAATTTCATATGCTTATCAAATTATCAAACATAAGACTTCAGAATCCTAGAGAAATGCGCTGCAATGCACATAGCTGTATCCTAAGTATCTGCAATACTTCAGCTTTTCTATGTAGTACGAAAGTTTTATGTACAGTACTTAAGCACACTCAGTATAGAACCACTCGGACGCCATATGCATTGGA
>NW_009598919.1:2141-37819 GCF_000690535.1 Cariama cristata
AGTTCAGAAGGATTTAACTTAAGTGTTTACCCTTAAAACTTAGGAACAAATGCATTAATTATATAAGCAACACCTCTTATTGAGGCTCTGATTTTCACAGATGAATTCAAGTGAAAAGGCAGCAGGTTAACACAATGAAAGGCCCAATACCCACATGCATCAAGCAGCATCTTAAAAAAATTCACTGTAGACTCTTCTTGCCCATATGCCCAAAGTTCAGCCTTCCCTCTTGAAGCACACCAGGAAGGAAGTGTCTCTTTTTCCCTCTCTCTCTCTCTCTCTGTCCCCCCCTCCCCTCCCCCAAAACATGAACAAAAGGAGACTTGGATCCTGTTCCCATCTCTTCCTTAAGCCTCCAAGAGCCTGTGAACTTCAGCTTGTTCTCACTCAGGTACCTGAAGCAAGGCCTGGCCTTTTAGGAAACAATTCAATGAGAGGTGTCCCAGAGGCTTCAAGACATCAGGCAAGATGCAGAGTCAGCTTTAGTAGTCCATTTTTCAGATGGTTTGATATGGGTCAGTAAGGCACACATGCAGTGAAGTTACTTCAACAGCACCACACTGATGTTTGCCCTTGGGCTGTTTGGCACCATGTTTTCTGAAACATGCTCAAACTAAGTGAATATTCTGAATAGATATTGCTTTAAACAGAATTTCTTAGCCCTCTGAGTAGTATTGATTTTCCATCCCCTCTTCTTCAGAGATTATTTAGGAATGTTTGATGAAACTAACTCATACAACACACCAGCAAACAAACTTCCCTACTCAAAAGACTTGATCCTCTCTCCAACAGGCCAAATAAGAGGAAAGGACACAAAAGTTACTCCCACTGGTTTTCATTTTTTACATTCTGCTTTTTAGAGAATGTTAGAGCCCTTTGATCACCATGGTGAACAACATGCTAGCATGCTGGTGACGTAGCACTGGCCTCTTCCACGACTAGAAAGAAAAAAAGGTCACTAATAGCTTCTTCCTAACAAGTTGTTTTTAAACAAGTAGAATACTTTATTATATTTATTTTATTACTTCTTGAAGAAAGTACATATTCCAACTATAGTAAGTGGCATTCTCAGCTATGGTAATCGTAATCATGCAAATAGGATAAGAGCTACGTGAACTTCTGCATGTTTTGAATACCTGATTTTTTTCCAAATCATTGTGTGCATCTCTTACTCAACATGTTCTTTGTCTACTCTCCTTTTGTAAAAGGAAACCAGAAGCAATCCTGCGCTCCTTGCCTCTTGCCCAAGTGTGGGGGTATGACATGGGAGCAGATCCCTAAACAAGAGCTGGATTGGCTTCCGTGGTCTGAGTGCGTTTGATTCCTGTATGGGTGTTTTGGCCTGTCCCGAATTTCAGGAGGGGCCTAGCCCTACATCTTACACAGAAATCATGTGTTTCTATAAGAAGAAAACCTCTCCAGTTCTTTTTTTACTTTCTGAGTACCTAATCCGAAGTCTTTACATAGTCCATACTTGAGCCACTTCTCACTGAGGTGAACAAGAGTTCTGACTTCAGCCCAGGAGAAACATGTCTTATAGCTCACAGAAGCAGTAGCGTACTCCTTCAAATAGTCATGATAAAGTGTGCTGTGAAAGCACAGACAGTACCCAACATCTAGTCTAAGCAATCGTTTGCAATATGATTTTTTTTTTTTAGTATATTTTTTAATGGAGTTGCAATTTTTTTTTATATTTTTAAATAGAATATGTTTTATTCCATTTTGAGATTCTATTTATACGTGGAAAAATCTTGTTCCTCCTCTAAGAGAAACAACACAGGAAAAAAGCTTGGGAGCAGGGGGAAGAGAAGGTAGCTTATGACATGAGCAAACAGTGGTCCCAGGTTTCTAAGCAGGCTGGTTTTAAAGATGCATCAAACTATAGTGACCTAGCTGAAGTAACCACCATTTCCTGAAAGACAGAGGTTATCCTGATGAAGGGGGATGGAAAGGTTCCTTGCTTTTCATATGCTTTTAATGGGTGACATGTTAATATATAGCTATTTTATCCAGCAATAATGCTTCAAAGTGAGATGTGATGCACTGAGTTAGCTCTGTCATGTAGTGACAAGTTCCTCCAATGTTAGACTCTAGTATTGACTTAAAAATCTTCATCAATAGGCATTCCATAATATCTCTGGTCAATCTATATACTTGCCCATTTTTGCTGTTAGGAAGATTTTCCTAACATCTAGCCTAAATCTTATTAGCCCCAGTTTAAACTCATTACTGTTTCTCCCGGTGGAAATGGAGATCAGTGGCAGCCTGCATGGCTGCACAGCACCACGAATAAATTCACAGTCTCTTACCCAAGCCATGGTTGCTATCAGGAGAGTACCCTCCACTGCACAAATTCTCTCATGACAGAGTTTGATTTGCCGTTGTTAGATGCAAAAACTGCTCCAGCAAAATACAGCTATCTGAACCAATAAATAAAGTCAGTCCACATTTTCCACTCACTCAGTTTTACATTTCTTTTTTTTTTTTTTTTTAATTGACTTACAACTAAATCGGGGCCCATAGATAAAACAAGAGAGAGGGGTGATAGAACTCCCTTGCAATCCCTGAAGAGCAATGGCAGACACCTGCACTCCTGCAAGTTTTCCAGAGCACAGACACTATCTCTACCACGTATGTTGTCAAAGCACAGAGGGATGGGGGAAAGACTGGATAAGAACAAGATAATATGTGCAAGTCATGCATTATCTATTGACTGCTTTTATGTGGAAATTCAGAAAGCACTGACAGTTTGGAAGCCTTAATCTATAATCTATGCTACTGCGATCTAAATCAGAAATACGCCTTTATAACACTTTAAATGCCAGTCTGTCATATTGCCACATTATAGCCCATTCCAACCCCAAGTTGTATATATATGTACCTTGCTACCTTATAAGTGCGGCACAGAAATTTAGAATTTTATAAAAGGAAAACATATACCCTTACATACCTTGATATAAATGCTTAGGCAGGATCTACTGCTCTGAGTGGGCTTGTCATACCATAGACTGGAGGAGGAGGAAAACTGCTTCTGACACAGACAGAAAACGTGTTTGTATTTAAACCTTGACTCTGATTCACCAAAACAACATTGCTCACTTGCTTAATTTTTTTTCTCTTTTCTTCTTTTAAAAAAATAGTTTCCAGAGCTCTTCAGTGAAATAAGAAAATAGTGAAATTTTTTTTTAAAAGTGCTTTTTGTTTAAGATAAAACGAAAGCTTCTAACTTTCAAACATGTAAAGAAAACACTGTGAAATGTAAACCTGAAAGGCTGAAACAAGATGTCAAATAAAAAGAAATACAATAATCTTTATATGTGGAATTATTCATTGTATAATTTGTGTCCATATGAGGGTGTGTGCATGTATGTACACATATGCATTTAAGCTCTTGTGATTTGAAAGTTAATTTCATAACTTTTGAGTCATGACTCATGAATTCCTAGATTTGATAATGATAGAGCTTGTCAGCCAGCACAGCTGATCCAGCACAGAAGGAGAGATAAGCTGTGAAAAGGTCTGGCACAGCTTAGTTCCCTGTAGGACTGTAGGACTAGGGAACGAGTCTAGTGTTTGGCAGTGGCATGATCTTGGAGAAGTTGCACCATGCGTTGCCTATGATCATCAAGCTTATACACAATTCAGAGTTCCAAAACACTGAAGTAGAGAATTTACTGAGGGTTTTAATATTAAGGTAGGCTAGGTTTTTGGTCTGTTTTATTGTGGGATTTCTGTTGATTTTGTTTGTTTGTTTTTTAAAGTAGGCTTGTCAGACAGTTCAGGGCTCTGAGCAGACAACTTTGCAATAGAAAAAAAGAAACAAGGATCTAAAATACCTACTTCATGTTCATCATGCTCAGATGTAGTCAAAATACCATCAACATGGTAAAAGAATAAGAAAAATGAAGAATCTTTCCTTCCTCTGTGAGGCACAACATGGTTTATGTCCATCTTTCAGATGCACCTTTTTTCTAAGATTACCTAATTCCTCTGTCCCAGAATCCAAGAGACAAAAATCAGTTAGCCTTGCATATCGAGTTCTACACATGTCTATTAGGAGGAAGTGTTCTCTAGAATCTCCTCTGGTCTGTGGACTCCCCTTCTTTTTCCTTCAAGTACGAAATCATGAGAGTTTAGGCTGACATATTTTGCTGACACTGCCAGTTTTAGCCTATACGGCTTTCCAGCTCAGCAAAAAAAAACAGGGCAAAGAGGAAGCAAAAGCAGTCAGCAAAGCCAGAAGCAGCAGTAGGTTTAAAGAACATCTATAGAAAGAAGTACAAACTCTCCTCCCTAAAGGCTGTGAATTGTGGAGGTGGGAGGGGAAATGAAGCAATCTGAGCTTTCTCCTCACTGAGAATCTTAGAGGATTTTTGTCATATTCACAAGCTCTTCGGTCTGTTTGTTTTAATGTTCCTGCTCTTGGAGTCAAGTGAATCTCATCCAACATTTCAGAACTTCTTTAAGAACACTTCCAGAAAAGGAAGGATTTAAGCTCATGTTTAATACTAAATTTCAACACCTGATGAAGTTCCACTTACTTCAGAGGTATTACCGTGGTCTGATTTGCAACACACATAGCTAAAGGCCTGCCTGAACAAAAAAATTAACAGCAAGTGGAGATATTTTATTGCTACTTTATTCCTCTGGGCCTCCACATGATTGATTTTAAAACCCACAAGTTTTATGTGTTAAAATAAAAGGGCACAATAGGTTACTTTCAGGCTAAACTTCAAGCTCTGTTTCTCTTAGGGGAGCTCAAGACAGAACCACACAACATGTAACCCAGAACATTCTCTGCTGTTACTTTTCCTTAGCACATGTGGTATATAAAGAGACATGATGTTCAAGGGCAATGCATAAACCAAAGTTTGACTGTATGTTCTGGACATCTTAACTCTTTTATGCCTATCCTTTAAATGTCATAGTTTTTCAAAATAAAATGCAGGCAACAACGTACTGTTTTAAAAAAAAAAATAGTGTTAGCAATAAGTACAGCCTTACAGCTAAATAAACTTATTTGACAAAAAAAAAACCCAACAATATAATTACTTTATCGGTCAATTTTAAGAAAATATGTCATTTTATGAAAATGCATAAAAATAAAAATAATTTCCTTAAATTAACCTAGAGCATGGTGGGACTTAGTCCAAGTATACCTATATTGTCCAGAGTTGAACCTCTGCAACTCATTGTTTGTGCTGTTAGTCCTGCAACCTCTTTCTGCCTATGTCTCTTCAGCTCAGCTTACTAAACCTTTTCCAAGCATAGCCCCGGACAAGATCCTTTCCTTCTTCCCCAGCGCCTCCAACATGGTGTCAGAGCCCCATTGTCACCCAACACTACCTGCTGCTTTGTTCTGTGCTGGAGAAGCTGGTTCTCTGCTCTGTTGCCTAGCCCCTGCATTTCCCTGCTCATGTCACCATTTCTGCATATTCGTCTGTCTGATTTGGTCAGGCAGACCAAAATCATCAAGGTAAAAAAAAAACCCACACAACCACCACACCACACACCAACAGATTCTCCACTGCCCCTGGCCTGGCAGAAGTGCAATACAGCTCCAGTAAGGAAATGGTGTGTTTACATGGAAGTGGAAAGTATTTAATGGCAAGGCTACTTTATAATTTCATGATATTCATGGCATCCATAACCTAGGTATATATTTCCATAACCATCACACTCCCTTCATCTGGAGAATACTGTATCACGTTCCAGTGAAGAACCCAGGGGAGTGGGTATTTGTTTGGGTTTATGAATTGTGTGGCACCACAAGATAGAAGAAATTTTTGCCAGCTTTCTTTACAATAAAGCTAGACCTCTACATATATATATATGAAGAGTCCACCATCTCGAGCTCAGCCTCGCTTTCCAGGTTTTGCTAGGAGACTGAAAAACTTCCTTCTTATTATTCCAGAAAAATATCAGGGTGTACTCTAAGAAGCTGTCCATGCAATTTAGAAGGAAGCTGAATAGGGACCAAGATTAATTTTTAAAATAATTTCTTGTATGTCCTTAACCCATAGCTTTCAGAAAAACAGGATTCAGCAGTCCAGGTAAGAGTTTCAGTTCTGCTCAGTAGGGACAGTTGAAGGCCCAGGAGGGGTCTCCATTTAAAGGAAGATTAAGCTTAATCTTTAGACTATGTTCAAAAATGCACATACATTCTCTGCTGTGCATGCACATGGTTGCAGACGGTACTTCTTAAGTCCTGGGACACAGCCCCAGTATGAACAGCAAGGTTTTCATCTACCATTTTTTTGGATACCAAGTTTCTGCAAATGTTTAAGAATGAAAATTTTAGTCTTTCTCTATTTCCACACTACAATGTCAGTGGGAGTTGTGTCAGAGTTTGTATATTCACTTGTCTGTTTTTCACACTGTGAAATCTTAAGCCACAAAGACACAGAAGTGTTAAATTAACAAGCTCTGAGAAGTACCCTGAATAGAAATCTAACCACTGAATAGTAGCAGAATTTTTCATCTTACAAAGTTTTCTCCATCCATTAGTGTTTAGTCCAGCTATTGGTTTTGATTCTCTGCAGTTTTCACACATGCTTATCTTGCAGGGCTAACATCTGAAGTTTCATTTGATCTCCCTTTTTCTCCAGCTTATAGAGGGAATAAAATTCATCTACAAATAAGTCAACAGATAATTTTAAGAGGCAAATAAACAAGCATCTGTGTAGCAGCTAGTGCCCATTCTTTTGTCCCACAACCTCTGCAAGAAGGAATGAGTCTGAGCTACATTTCACTATATTAAATTCTGTGAAAAACCTTACATCAGTAGTGTAAGTGTGCTTGTCAAAGCACAACAAGGTTCTCTTGGAGCTGGGATTTGTACAGGGAAAATCCACACACACCTCAACAGTTCATGCTATTGCTAAGATGCAAACAAACACAATGTTTTTGCTACTTCAATGTCTGCTATAAACGGAAAACTACTTACAGCAGAGAAGTTAGCAACACTATGGTAACATATTTCAACTGTAATCTAAGAGAGCAAGAGGGCAGGGGATAAACCTTCCCAATTTCTATTGAGAGGGTAAGTCAGGCACAATAATTTTTCCTCCAATGAACACAGGGGAAACCTTCCTATTTCTGCAAATAAGTTTGTGTTCCAGTCATATGTTTAATGAAAAATCCTCAGGTTTCCAGCTAAGCACTGTGGACTACTCTGATTTTGGGTTGGCTTTGAATGGAATGGGGAGGGACTCGTTCTGGAAACATTTAATTCCTGCTTCTACATCACATGGCTGCAAGCTGAACCCTCTTCCTCTCCACCAAAATGCTCCCACGAAGAAGTTCTGCTAACCTGGCAGAGCACAACTCAGGCTGTTTGGCTTTGGTATCACATGCACATGCTTAGCTGTCACCTGAGGCTGGTCAGGAACATCCCCTCCTCAGCAGGAGCTGCTTTAGTCCCTCAGAAAGTTTAAAAAAAATGAAGTCAGCAGATTCAGGGAGAAGTACATAGTGAAAAGCACTGAAAGAATATGATTCAGTAACATATACAATAGACTCCATCCTTTATTGGATGCAGGGGGAAGCATAGTGACAAAGGATGAGGAAAAGGCTGAGGTTCTTAAATGCCGCCTTTGCTTCAGTTTTCCCAGGTACCCAGCCCCCTGAGCTGGAAGACAGGGACGAGGAGCAGAATGAAAGCCCCCATAATCCAAGGGGAAGCGGTCAGTGACCTGCTGCACCACTTAGACACACACAAATCTATGGGGCTGGATGGGATCCACCCAAGGGTACCAAGGGAGCTGGCAGAAGTGCTCACCAACCCACTTTCCATCATTTATCAGCAGTCCTGGCTAACTGGGGAGGTCTCAGCTGACTGGACACCTATCTACAAGAAGGTCTGGAAGGAGGATATGGGGAACTACAGGCCTGTCAGTCTGACCTCGGTGTTGGAGAAGGTTATGGAGCAGATGGTCTTGAGTGCCATCATGTGGCACATACGGGACACTCAGGTGATCAGGGCTAGTCAGCAATGGTCTATGAAAGGCAGGTCCTGCTTGACCGATCTGATCTCCTTCTATGGTAAGGTGACTCACCTAGTGGATGAGGGAAAGGCTGTGGATGTTGTCTACCTGGACTTTAGTAAAGCCTTTGACATCGTTTCCCCCAGCATTCTCCTGGAGAAACCGGCTGCTCATGACTTGGATGGGCATACTCTTCGCTGGGTAAAAAACTAGCAGGTTGGCCAGGCCCAAAGAGTTGTGGTGAATGGAGTTAAATCCAGTTGGTGGCTGGTCACAAGTGGTGTTCCTAAGGGCTTGGTATCAGGACCAGCTCAGTTTAATATCTTTATCAACAATCCGGACAAGTGTATAGAGTGCACCCTCAGTAAGTTTGCAGACGACACCAAGTTGGGTGGGTGTTGATCTGCTGGATGGTAGGAAGGCTCTACAGAGGGATCTGGACAGGTTGGGTTGATGGGCCAAGACCAACTGTATGAGGTTCGACAGGGCCAAGTACCAGGTCCTGCACTTGGGTCACAACAGCCTCATGCAACACTACAGGCTTGGGGAAGAATGGCTGCAAAGCTGCCGGGCGGAAAAGGACCTGGGGCTGTTGGTCAACAGCCAGCTGAATATGAGCCACCAGAATGCCCGGGTGGCCCAAGAGGCCAGTACGTCAGAAATAGTGTGGCCAGCAGGACCCAGGGCAGTGATCATTCCCCTGTACTCAGCACTGGTAAAGCCGCACCTTGAATGTTGTGTTCAGTTTTGGCCTCCTCACTACAAGAAAGACATTGAGGTGCTGGACTATGTCCAAAGAAGGACAACAAAGCTGGTGAAGGATCTGGAGCACAAGTCTGATGGGGAGTGGCTGAGGCAGCTGGGGATGTTTAGCCTGGTAAAAAAGGAGGCTGAGGGGAGACCTATTGCTCTCTACAACTACCTGAGAGTGTAGCAAGGTCAGGGTCGGTCTCTTCTCCCTGGTAACAAGCAATAGGACAAGAGGAAGTGGCTTGAAGTTGCACCAGAGAAGGTTTAGACTGGATATTAGAAAAAAAATTATTCACCAAAAGGGTGGTCAAGCACTGGAACAGGCTGCCCAGGGAAGTAGTTGAGTCTCCATCCCTGGGGCTGTTTAAAAGACGTGTAGATGTGGTGCTTAGGGACATGGTTTAGTGGTGGTCTTGGCAGTGCTAGGTGAACAATTGGACTTGATGATCTTAAAGCTTTTTTCCAACCCAAACAATTCTATGACTAGTGATTTTTTCATTCATCCAGTTACCAACACTCAAAAAATCATTAGTGTTGTCTTTCTCCCTCCACTTTCAAAAAAAAAAACAAAACAAAACAAAACACAAACACCACACCACCAAAAAATCAAGTGCCTGATTAACCAAAGGTATGTTCTGTGACTGGTAAAGCATAGTTACTAAGCCATGATGTCTTTCTTTAAAACCAATTTTAAATCAAGGATCACGTACCATTGCCACTTACAGAAGGTTGCTCATAATTGCTCCATGCAATGCTTTGATTAATTAAATCACAGTAGAGATTGTTTCTTAGTAACACACCTGGTATGCTCTTTGTTGTTGTCGTTCATTAAAACGCCACGTTTCATGCTGCTTTGCAGCATGAAAGGATATTAATCAGCTAAATTGCCATTAAGAGTCATATCAATATTTGGTGCACACTGATTGTTTTTCTAAATCTTCAACAAAGGACATTTCACTGAAATCTCAGGTTGGTAACTAACCATATGACAGTGAAGTGAAATTAAAATATTTTATTTTCTCTCTGGAAAAAAAAAAATAAATCAAGCACATAAACTAAAAGGCAAAGACAGGGTGTTGGATTTGGGTTTTGGTTTTTTTTTGGTCTGCTACTTTAAGACAAGGAGTGGCATGTTGAATAAACTAAACTTAATGTGCAGAAAATCTTAAAAAAAAAAATAAGTAAAGCTCTCATTAATGTCTGTTCTGTTCCCTAAGCAGAAAAGGGTCTACTTTGTAATGCAACATTGGTAATTAGGTTCAGTTTCAGAGCCTGAGCTGAAAAAGTGCCCAGGGAATCAAATGTTACTTTTCATTATTAAAGTGAATGAGAAAATATTTCCAAATATTTCTCTTTCCTAGCAACAGTCTGTTTACATATGACCAGCAAACACTTTGATAAGTTGAAGGTGAGTCAGTAAGAAGGGGAGAGGCTATACTGATAATTGCTTTTGATTTTTCTATGACTTGTTTTTAGATTCCTGCTTTATTCAGGTCCTACATACCAGCAAAAATTTATTCTGCAGGGCATATACTTCTTCTGTGCTGTGTAATTTTGTCAAGGAGCACAGTATGCATCACCTGAGCTTTCTCATAGTCTTCACTACCCGTTATCAGGATCTAGATTGTGCTGCTTCTGAACTCGGCTCTTGCCTATGAGATGTGCCTGCAGCAGCGAGGAGAAATCTAGAATTACACTTTCCGCACTGAACTGGCAGGCACCCAGCGATCATCAGGAGTATACTAATAGAAACAACAGTTGTTTCAAACCATTTTCCCCCACTAATCATAACATTTAAAGGAAGAGGGAACACCGACTGGTCAACGTATCTTCTGAAATATAAATTATCCAACAGTTGAGTGCTTTTCTGATCCAGAGGTGTCTCTTTTACAGCATATTAAAATACATTGCATCACACCAGAATAATGTATTCATGTATAACTGCCCAAGAGATAAAGAAATTAATTCCACAATTTCCTTATTTGTGCTTCTTGTGAACTCCATTTGGTTAATTTGACTACGTTATATTTTCTCCTCTTTAGCCCTGTCTTGAGCACTATCAAGACCTATGTGCTGATCAGCAATTACACCGAGATTGATTTCATCATTCCCCAAAGAACATCAATTGCCTCTCTCCACGACAGATTCATGGTTGCTCTCCGAATTTGAAGTCTGCCTTAATCCAGGCAGAGTCTCCTGTCTCCCCACCATATGATTGAACAAAAATCACACATATCTGAGAGGTATACTACAAACTACAGTTGATCTTAGCCAAAAGGCTGAGAAGCAGCCCAATGTCCTGCCTCTGGATTTTTCTTCCACAACAGTATCTTAAACAATCCAAAACCACTCATGCCCTCCAGGAATGACCTTTTCTTTTGAGATCATGCTTTCTTACAGATTTGTTTCTTTTTAGAGAAGACCACTGTGTCCCTCTAGTAGGTGTCCTACATTGCAGTGAGGAAGCCTTTATTCCAGATAGATTCTCACTACATTTTAATTGTACTTTTTTAGGGCTATTTAACCTTAAAGTTTTAGGGCTAGAATTTTGTAAAACTACAGCACAAGTAACGGCAAGAAATATTAGAACTAACCACAATTCTGAAAAACAACGGGGGGATAATTTGGTCCTGCCTTGCTAAGGGTGCCAAAGGTCTCCTTTTCCCCAGGCAGAAGCCCCGACTACTACCCTTCACAGAGCATTGCAACACTCATCTATTTTCTCTGTCTTTTCTTGAGCACGTGAGTCAAGAGAAATAGTTTAGCTTGCAAAAATGGGTTATTATTTTGCTGTATGATTTATATTTAGGTTGATATAGTTGTATATCACCACAGTCTTGGAAAACATATTCATTTTCTGATATTTAAAAACATGCATCAGTGATGAAAGTGTCTTTATATTATAAACAGAAAAAATATAGACACCATAGGAGTTTTATATAAACCATGCAGAAAATACATATCTTTATAGGACTTTCTGCTTACGCCTTTCTTGCACATGCCAGTTTGTTCTGCCTAGTTGTTTGCAAAAGAAGCATAGCTAGTAAGTGATGAGGCATGCTTGAATTACAGCTTGTCATTTCTTCTGCTGAAAAACATGATTGTGTTATTGACGTTTGTGAACCATAGTAAACACTGAAAATTTGCCCTGAAATGCAAATTCATTCTAAGAACTCCCAATACCATTCCTGGAAAAATATTTTGAAATATTTACAAATTCTCACTTTTGCAACGTTTTTGTTCTAGCTAGAAAAAACAAAATAAAAACCCAACAACAACAAACAAACCCACTTTTTTTATACAGAAGGATAGAAACGATTAAGTAATCATTCAAGTTCCTCGGAACATGAGTGTGCGCAATTGCAGCTAGGTAAATCTTTTTCATCAGGTAAAAGATTCAGGTTTTAGTTAATTCTGATCTTTATCATATCACATGCAGCAGATGTTATTTATATTTGAGCTGAAGTTGGTGATGCACAAGTCCTGTCTGTGTACACCTGCTCTGTAATACACCTATGGTACAATAACGCAACTCTCCAGTTTATTCTTTCCTTGGAGAAAATATTTCTAGTCATATGGTTACTGCAAATCCAAATGGCCTCAGTGGAAGCCATACTGTAGAGCAGAGCAACAGAAAGATTACGCTACTTATTTCATGTTGTCCATCTCATTTTCAGCTTTTCTCAAGGAGACTACCAGTAACAGATTTTGCTGGATCTACTTCATGAGACCTATCAGCAGCAGAACCCCTATTCCACCACAGTGACTCCAGGGGAGTTACTCCAGGAGAGATCCTGGCACCTCTACACCTCCTTGCCCAGGGAGCATAAGGTCAGAGCAGAAGTAGCAAAAGGGACAAGTTCAGGTGGGCAGGAGGGGGTTGCTTGGGTCTTGCATCACCAGCACTGCTGTTCTGTGTTTTCAGGAAGACCCAACAGTTACAATGAACAATGGCACCTTTTAAGAACGGATAAATGCTTAATATTTATGACTTGCATGCGCTAATGATTAATCCTAGCTTCAGATAAAAACCTCCAAAATAAATCCAAGTATTCCAGCCTCCAACTATTACTCTTATTTAGTATAAGAGGAGGAAAAGGAGACAGTAGTGTCTACACATTAATTATGAGAACTGTCAGAAGTATCAATTTGCAAAATTGTGTAAACATCAGAAGTACAGACATCCAGCTGCCAGTCATCGAAAGTTCACAGGAATAAAGGAAGCATCCACAGATGCTCTTGGTGAGCTCACCTTAGCTCATTTTATAGCAGCATTTACAAAGCTCAGCCTTTCTGAGCTCTTGCACTCATTCATTATTTCCATAATATTTTATGTCCAGTGTCATTTGTTACTGACTTAACTAGTTAAAACATGCCACTAGTGATCTGTTAGATAATCTTAAGGTTCTGGACAAAATATGTTTTAAAAATCTGAACTAAAACAAGGGAATAGAAAACAGCTTTGAAATGCTTTAACCTTCATTTATTTATGGCTCTGCTCTGTTCAGGGTTGCTAATAGCTATTATAAAGCAACAATGCCTTGCATTTATCAATGGGAAGATTATTGCTTCTAGTTTTTCTTCTTATCCTCGGTATCACAAATGAGTAAATCATAGCCAGCTAAAACAAGGTTAAAAATCAGAAGATGCATTTTTACAAGATCCTGAAAAAAATTAAGAATAACCTTCCATCTATGGAAGAGAGTTGTTAATTCATCAAATTTTGTGGATTCCATGAACTGATAAGCTCTGCAGCTCAGGCAACTCTGAAATTAAATTAGGTTTCAGAAATGAATATTTCATCTTTAAGATACTGTTGCTTGGAGACCTGGGAAAGGAAGGGTGATTTAACACAAAGACATGGGAGTTAGTTACAAGGGGCATCATTTTCCACTCCAACAGGCTCTGGAACATACCATAAAATGCCCAGAACAAAACACTATGTCACGAATGTAAAAGAATGTATGTTGCACATATTTTATCTGAAGACACTCCCCCTCCTTTTTAGTCTGCCTACTTTCAGCTCAAGTAGTTCATTTTAATACCATTTAAATAATAATAATTTTTTTTAAAAGCATAAAGACACAGTTACAGAAGTTCTTCAAATCAAAGTTCTATTAATTCTTCAGTGAAATCTCCCTCCAAACAGAAAAGCGTCCTAACCTTTCCTGCTCTTACCCTTCCTTTTGCTCCTGATTTTAGACTTCCCTCATTGTTTCCAGAGCTTTTATTAAAGCATACTGGCATTCCTATGTGTTCACTATACACAGACTACCATCTTTCAATGTCCATTTCCCCAAACTGCACTGCAATTAAAGAACCAAGGTGCAAGTTCACAGTTTATAAGCACGTCAGGAACAAAAGCAAAAAAGAAATAAATCTTTTGATGAATCAGATAAAAAAAAAAACAAACAGATTTTACTGGCATCATCCAATATCCTGGGAAAAAAAAGCACAGCGTATCTTGCATTTGTTGCAAGCATTAAACATGGGTCTTCCTATTAGTGACCCTTACAATACAGTTGTAATTTTATTTCTGGTTTGCAAGACAAAATAGCTCGCTAAGAAGAAACATGCAATAAGAGATAGATACTTTCCCGTGAATAATTTGTGTTCACTGTATAACATTGAGGGTAACCACCTTTTCAAAAAAAAAAAAAGGGGGAGGGGGAGCAAGAAGGACACTAAAAGAATTACTGTGCTGTACATCTGAACATTAGGATAGGAGGTAGATAAGCTATCTGTTCTCAAAGTGAGTGTCATCTTACGGGCTGGGTTTGATTATAGAATCAATCTTAGCTATCTAACTACATCATTTAAAAAAGAAATTGAAGAAGGGGGGGCAGGAGGGAAAGGCAAGCACTTCTAAATTTAGAGTAGTGTGCTTCAGGAGTCTTACAGAGATGGAAGTGAATGTCTACATTAATGGAAATATGTTGTTTCCATATTGCAAATGTAGCGAACTGATCACACAAGACAAGGCAGTCTCTTGGAATAAATGACAAACAGTAATTTTTCCTGGCAGAAGGCAACTTAATTTTTGCAAAATAAGATTTCAGCTGAAGAGGATTCAGGGACCAATACTGATGTGTGCATTTGCATGCACTTTAGAAATCTCATAGTATTTTTTTCTGAATTGCTGCATCAAAGTTCCTGAGGGAACATGGCCATTTTCCCAGTCTGGTATTTTCTCCCCACATTAGACTCCAATTTCAGTTCTCCCAAAACGAGTCCTAACCCCTGTGCAGTTGCTGTTGTTTGCTAGGGTGTTTTAGTCATGTTCTGTGCCTTATAGATTGGGCACTATTCTTCCTGTAGCTTTCAGGCAGGGGAAAATTGAATTTTTTTAAAAATAGCTATAGCAATTAGTAAAATAATAAAGAGAATATGATCAATGCCACTTCATATAAGACCGAAAGCCAAATTAAATGCAAAGATGTGATTTCTAGGAAAACGGTCACAGCAAAAACATCTCTCAGATTCCAGTATCTTTGTCCAGGTGTTTCTGCTAGCCTTTTGACACTCAAGGATTTCAAAACCTGGTATTTAAATAAGGGTGTGACCCACACAGCATGTTTATAAGCCAAGCCAAGCTAGGCATCAATATACAATACTTAAATGCTAAAATTAAAAAATATGTAGTGTCCATTTGATGTCCTACTGCTAGTCAGATATAGATGAACCCAAAGGAAAAGTCCTTGTTTCATCCTGTTTAATTTGTGTATTCATAGCCCTTATTATGGATATTTTTATATATATATATCTATATATGTAGATACACATACACCCTAACTCTGTACAGCTGAATCAGTATACAGATATCCAATATTTCTCCAATTCACGAGAAACATTGCTACTAACACACTATGAACTCAGTCCATTCCGTAGGTGTTATCTCAAAACATTAAACTATTGTCATATGCCAACAAAAGCAACTGAAGGCACAATTCTAGCATCAGACGGGCTGTACTGAAACCAGCTGTCTCAGGGAGCCCAGATGGAATCTGTCAGTGCTTCCCTCCTATTCTTTTCTTCTAGTGAAAACCGATAGGCAACCCCAGGCAAAAAGTGACCCCACATAACTCTACCCAGCCTCAGCTCTAATAAAGCTATTAAATCAAAGAAGTAGTTTATGCTTTTATCAGTTTCAAGTATCAGGGCAAATTGCAAATCAATACACATTTTTAATCATCCTCTAGGAGTTAAAGCAAAAAAAAAAACCTGTGGCAATTCTATTTAGTTTTCACTTCTTTTCTTCTTTGGATGTACTTTTTTCCCACTAATCTGAACAGAATTTCATTATAAATAGAAACCTAGGGAAGAAAGTCTATTATTGGGGCTTCTGATATTCATCTCTTTGCCATGAACCATTGAAGCCACTAGAAATTACTGTAAGTAGTCAGTATTCAGCCTTACTGTGATATCACCCTTGGGGACATGCAGTAGTGTAATGGGTTACAACTCTCTTCCCTCTGATATGTCTTTATAATTGGAGAATTGACAGTGTAACTATTTCATAGTAGATTTTTACTGCCATACTATTCATTCTTCTAGCAGTTTATGAATGACGTACTGTTCACGCTATTACGTCGTCCATACTAACTTCAGCTCATAAACACCAGTCACAGTTATTACTGATTTGCATAAATAATCTAGAAGGTTATTCACTTTTCTTAATTCATAATACATTTTTCTGAATTTCATCTTGAAACCTGTTGGATTACATATTCCAACTCAAACCAACCAGACCCAACAACACAGATCACATAGTAGAAATCAATAGCGAAACTCTCACCAGTTTCTGCCAGACAGGTTCAGGTGCACGGCATCTAGCACCACTATTGTGCATAAAATATATACTTAATACTGCTCAGTGGAAGGTTAGTTAGGATTCAGGCCTGCTCTGCAGTCCTTCACCTACATAACAATCACATGGCATCCATGCAATGGAAAGTAGCATCCAATTTACTCTGCAAAACCACAAATGGAAACATGAGGATGTTCTTCAATTAACATCCCAACATGACAGCTGCTAATGCCTTTACAATTACAGGAGATAGACAATACTGCAACTAGAGCTGATTATGAGAGATAAAGGACTACTCCCTAGAGCCTTGATACAGCTGCAGGGATTTATTTCCAGAATTGCATTTAAGTGCTCTGTTGCTATGATAGCAAAAAGGTCCTGGAGCTATGAAATGGTCTTTCAAACCACACAATTTTCTGTTCATGCTCACAGCTCCAATTTGCCCCAAGAAGTCTAAATTATGGATTCATTTCTATAATCTGAAGGAGCCTTCATTGAGGTATAGACGACTTAGGTCTGAATTCCTGCTTTTCCTCACTTATTTCTCTGGGACTTGAAGCTGGGTCTGCCAGTGACCGAAAGCCAAATCACGGCTATCCTACAGCGAGGTGCTGTGCTGCCTGTTGTTTTGACTGAGCATTGCATGTAAGCCTTGGAACATCCCTCCAAAGCTTCCAAAAGCTCCTGAAAAATCAGCACATACAACTGCACAGCCATTTCAATGCTATTATTCACTTGTTCCACCAAGATTATGGGTTGGTTTGTCTTTTCTCCAGAAAAGATTTGCAGCGGAACTTGGTCTCCTTCTACTTTTTCTAGAATTTCATATTGAGACATTTTCACAAAACACACATCCCATCTTCTGTTAAGACCCCAATTTTTGCTGTTGTAACTATGGATGTATCAAAAGCTATACTGAAAGAGGTTAAGCAGAGACAAAGATCATTTCTTAAAAGAGCTTACTTTGCTTAGAACAAAGAAAAGCAACATTGATTGTATCAATCATACTAATGACCTGCAAAGAGATCCAGGTTTTTAAGTTGTACATTAACATGTTCTCAATTAGAAGAAATAGTCATAAGAATATTTTATTTTTGAAGTGTAAAGTATTGCAGACCAATTACTGAAAACAGCATAGCTTTCATCTACTTTTGCCTAAAAGATTACGGTTTCACATTGCCTAGAAATTCCTCTCTCTCAGTGATACTGCAATGAATTTTATTATCAATAATTATCACATATTGAGGAACAGAATCAGCTGAGATCCAGTTCATTCTTTTTTGAGCTTGATTTGGCAACAGCTAATATTTCTGATTTTAGCCCAGCAAAGTACTTCCTTGGTTCAGTTCAGAAGTTACTTAAGCTGCCATCTGAATATATAATTTCAGGATGCACTAACTAGGGAATAAAGTGACAAGATGGTGGTTTCTCACCTCAATATTTCTGTTTCATGACTACCCAGAGATTTAAATCTCCACCATATACTCCATCCTATTTCTAGGACTACAAGCAGGGAGAGATGAGACATTTTTTCATTTCCTTGTATCCCATCCTGAAGTGTTTTTCTTAACTTCACTGATTCCTTAAATTAAGTACAACTTTTCTTTTTTATTTACCAGTATCTTATGAAACTTATCAAATAGCAAGACTTCATGTTTGTTGAGTCCTGCTCAGTGGGATGGAGTGCAACCTCAGCAAGTTTGCCAATGACACCAAGCTGAATGGTGCGGTCGACATGCTGGAGGGCAGGGATGCCATCCAGAGGGACCTCAACAGGCTTGAGCGGTGGGCCCGTGTGAACCTCATGAAGTTCAACAAGGCCAAGTGCAAGGTCCCGCACATGGGTCAGGGCAATCCCAAGCACAAATACAGGCTGGGCAGAAAATGGATCAAGAGCAGCCCTGAGGAGAGAGACTTGGGGGTGCTGGTTGACTAGAAGCTCAACATGAGCCAGCAACATGCACTTGCAGCCCAGAAAGCCAACCGCATCCTGGGCTGCATCCAAAGCAGTGTGACCAGCAGGTCGAGGGAGGGGATTCTGTCCCTCTGCTCTGCTCTCCTGAAACCCCAACCCAGAGTACTGCCTTCAGCTCTGGGGCCCCCAACACAAGGACATGGACCTGTTGGAGCGAGTCCGGAGGAGGACACAAAATGATAAGAGGGCTGGAGCACCTCTCCTCTGAGGACAGGCTGAGAGAGTTGGGGTTGTTCAGCCTGGAGAAGAGAAGGCTCTGAGGAGACCTTAGAGCAGCCTTCCAGTACCTAAAAGGGGCCTACAAGAAAGCTGGGGAGGGGCTTTTTACAAGGGCAGGTTGTGACAGGACAAGTGGCAATAGCTTTAAACTGGAAGAGGGAAGATATAGATTAGATATAAGGAAGAAATTCTTCACAGTGAGGGTGGTGACGCACTGGAACAGGTTGCCCAGTGAAGCTGTGGATGACCCATCCCTGGAAGTGTTCAAGGCCAGGTTGGATGGGGCTTTGAGCAACCCGGTCTGGCAGAAGGTGTCCCTGCACAGGCCAGGGGGTTTGGAACAAGATGGTCTTTAAGGTCCCTTCCAACCGAACCATTCTATGATTCTATGTTTGTGAAATAAAATGGAAATATCCAGTGTTTTCACACGCAAAAAAAAGGCACACTTCAGAAGGCTGTTCAACATTTTCACAAAAAAGTGATTTCACCAGGCCAAACTATTTAACATTTCCCTTTTGCATGATATTCTGAGGTTCTGGAGACACCTCATTGCTTGACACAAGCCAAGGGACGTTTAAACACAAAGAATTTATTTGTTTCAGAGAATACTAATGCACGTTTTACCAACACATTTCTGTTCCTGCAGATCACTTTTGAGAAAATTGACTAAGAACTGGTTATTTACAGACATAGCCACACAGGTACCTACTCTCCTCCTCCTTCCAGGGAACGCTACTACATGGTCTTAGTTCATGTTAGCCTACCAGCTGGTATTACACGTGCTCCTGTACCACACGGCATAGCTAAACCATACAACTCCTGTCCCTGCCTCACCACACACACTTTAGGTCAGTGATGCTGGGGAAGACACAGGGGAGCTGAACTGATGGCTAGGCTGGGAAACCTCCCACATCCAGGAACACTGCAGGATCATATACATCTTTTATGAACAAGGTCTCAATATTATGTGCTAAATTGTTAGGACTGCTTCATCATTTTATCTCTGCATTCCCTCCCAAACCCCCTCAGTGTCGAATGAAAAGGGTCCTCCCTATTTGGTGGCAGAGGATTGCCCGCCACTGGCACTTTCTAGATATTCATGGAATGGCTTTCTATCTCACACCTCAGCAAATCTCAGAAACTAAATGAATTCATAGAAACATCTAATGTGACATAATGCAGCATGACTGATGAAACACTGTATGCTGCAGTACAACCCAATTTCTAGTCTTCTGAAAACAGCCCTGAAATGAATCTCTCTACTCTGAAAGAAAGAGAAAAAATAAATAATGAAAAATAATTGTTTCTCCTTACTCATCTCTTTTCAGCTTCTTACTAAATTGGATTAATAACTACTAAGGCCCCAAAAGAGTGAACTGTTATCTAAAATGAAGATGAAGCAGAACATGCTGCCAACACGGACAAGAAATCTGTAGGGGTTTTGGGGGGGGGTGTAGGGTTGTTGGATTTGTTTTTTGTTTCATTCTGTTAATTTTGTTTTTAGTCAAGACAAACCTGCGGTACATGGACTATGCCTAATGTTTTGGGAGCATTCAGATTTTGAGTGAGGCCCAGGGTCATCTTAATTTTTCAAGAGATGCAGAACATTGCTAAATGAAAAATGTTTACCCTAAGTCAGGCAAAGAAAAAGCATTTTAAAGATTGAACTGATTTCTTCTTAGACTTGTCAGCATGTGTATATTTTTTCCATCTCCAAGACTATGACAATACAAAGCAATCAGCTCTGCTTCACTTCTCTGTACAGTGGTTTTTACCTTTAGATTTTCAGTAAAGCAATATATGGTCTGCAAATATTACAAAGTAACCTAATCCTTGCTAAAAATAGTTTCCATAAGAATGTACTTTTTAGTATCAAGGAAATAATTCTGTTGATCATGAGATGAACATATATTGTCTTCTAACCTCTAGATTATATGTAAATTTGAAACATTCACTTCAAGAGGTTTTCTGCTTTGTTTACAGTATGATCGAGTTAACATTAAATGAAAAAGAGAACAACACATCATTGACTTTTTCATACACCAGTAGAAGGTAAGGGAGGTGACAAAAGAGCAATCTGCTACAAAAAAGAAGAAAAAAAGAAAAGAGGAAGGAAAGAAATTAAGACCTTTAAATATGAAAATTTTAGATTTTATTGAAGGGAAAAATTTGAGTACATTTATCAAAATTTATGCATATTTCTGGACTAATTAAATACATGACTAAGTAGCTATTAAGGTTGATTTGACATGGTTAATTTAGGGTTTAAAAGGCAGCAGACACCTTGTGACACTAGCAAAAGTGTTGCATTGCAACTGAAGAGCAAGAATACTTAAAGGGATTTACTCCTCTAAGAAGATTTGCGTTAGGTCTAACAGACAAACGGGTTCTTCTGTTAGCAAGTTGACAAACTTTACTTGGTGTCTGTGAGGAACAAACAGGAACATCGCACTAAAGCCTATTTCTGTGCCATAAGACATTTTGTTGCATCTTTCCAAGTGATAGAGCTATATTTTTACCTACCATGCCTTCTTTTCCCCCACATCGCCCCTTCTTTCAGGCCCTATTCCGATAACAGAGCAAGCCTAGTAGATTTATGTATTTGCTTTGAGGGATACTTATGTTTTTCAAGTTCACATTCCCTTTTCCTTCAGTTCACTGCAATGTACTTTGGATCAGGGCTGTGCGAAGCCTGACACAATTAAAGCCCTAGATCACCTCAGTCTAACGGGATGTAGTGATAAAGCTCGTACGTATTTGCGAAACAGCTGACAGAACTACTCATCTTCAGCTTAAAGTTAGAGATTCAGGAGGCTGTTTATGCATCTTAGAGAAGGTTGGTGCCTGGTTCTGGGGGCAGTATTTGGCATCAGAAAGAAAATTTGCTTCCTTCCAAGTGTAATTGGGGGGAAGGATGCACAAGGAAACGTTGACTATTTTCTAACAGAGTATTTTCACAGGCTCAGTGTTTCCAGCTTTCAAGATAAACCTCTCGACTTTGCTTTGACATTAATTTCTGATAAATGCCTCAGGTTTACCTTGGCATTTAACAAAGCAGCAGGAGACCATTATCCTGTGACAACGCTCTATTCCGCTGATACTATCTCTTAATTGGAGAAAATTTCTCTTCATCTGAAAATGTTTGGCAAGGTTCCCCATAAAAAACTATGGTATATCTAAGTTGTAAGCTTTAATAAGATAGGGAATAAAATACCCAGAGCAGATGTAAATCAAATCTTTCCTATCAAGCTGCAGAAAATAAGCACATTGTTGCAGACACCACTGTGAACCCCAGCTTTTAATTATTTATACAAACTACTTACATGATAGGATACTTGGAAGAATGGTTAGTGCTATAGATAATAATCCAGCTCATTTGTTTCTAAAACAAAGCAAACAGGAACTAATGTCAATTGTCAGAAGAGCAGAAATTATTTTAAATGCTTTTGCACATTAAGTGACAGCAGTAGCCTGCCTATCATAAACAGAAAATGACACACAACTTGGAGGAAAAAATAGAACTAAAACAGGTGACTTAGATTTGCAAGAGATTTATACTCTAGCTCCCAGGTTCTGTCATTAATCTGCTTTGCTTCTACTTGGTCCTCAGTTAAGAACTTAATAA
Organism: Cariama cristata; assembly: GCF_000690535.1. Classification (NCBI taxonomy): domain Eukaryota; kingdom Metazoa; phylum Chordata; class Aves; order Cariamiformes; family Cariamidae; genus Cariama; species Cariama cristata. The sequence goes on from NW_009598919.1 coordinate 24,503, forward strand.
TGTTCTTACCTCCACACTCATACTAGGCCCATGAAAGCCAATTGCCCAGTCAATACGGTTACGTTCAGAGCCAGTATGGGTGTCTGCCTGTTCAGTGCTGCTGTACTATGTAGGTATGCTTTAAGTCTTCATTCATAAAACTGATTGCACTGCTACTTCTACCCTCCTGCTCAAATGGCTGACCCATATTTAAATGTGATATAATACCTTGTAAAATATTAACATTTTGCTCAGACCAGCCTAATATTTCGTTGCCTCAGTTCTGTATTTTGGAGTCACCTTGTGATCAGCTAATATACACGGTCTCCCTCCACTGCTGTCTGTCTGTGGAACAGGAACCCCTTACATACAAACAGCTTGAAAGGCACTAGCCCTATTTGGTTCTCAGCCTTTTACTGCAGTTCACAGTTGTCTTATTCTACCTGCTTAAAATTATGATCCCTTTTGGTGCTAATGATGCTTTCTCAGCTATGCCCCATCTACAAATCTCATTATCAAGCCCTAATTTTTTTCCCCCACCCAAAATCATTAACAATACTAATAAATAGATTAGTTTTTTAAACATCAGAGATCTTGGAATACTCCACTAGTGACTCCCTTATATAAAAATTCCATGCTTCTGTCCCTTCTTTACTTACTATCAATTTCTTCTACTACTCCCAATCTTCTACAGGTTAACCAACCATTTCCCAAGTGGTAGGTTATCAAATGCTTTACTGAAGTCCAGAAAATTAAATCTACTGTCTCTCTACTGTCTAGATTATCATTTGTCTTCAAGAGCAGCCTCTCTCTCATTCCATTTAGGGAATGTGATTTCATCAGCGCTCATAAGGAAAGCAGGGCTTTACATCTGTGTTATCTCCTCCCATAATGAAAAACAACAAAATTCAACAAGTATTGGTGATAATTACGTATCTGCTGATCAAGAATTGCATCAATAGCCGCACCAAAGCTTAGGCCGGGTTTTGGTTAAATATAATAAAATTTTACTCTACATTTCCCAGAGTCCAGGCCAAATTTCAGTCTGGAGAAAAAAAAAAAGCACACGTCACAACAACTGACTCAGTTATTAATAAAATTGATTCTTTTCCAACCTTATTTTCCCTTTTGATGAACCTTTGAACTTCACTCAGATGGAAAGATTTTTAATGGACAAATGTGCAAAGTGTAGTTGAAAACACATGCATAAATCTCCCAAGTACAACCGCCCTTGACTCAAGGGCAGTATTCCAGTGTGGACTTATGATACTTTTTGCTCATGCTGCATTCCAAGTTGCACAAACTATCTACATAGAACCAACTTCTGGTTCCCCAAACTGGCCCCATTTGTTGGGCTTGGATGAATCAGTAGGCAAAAGCTCTGCTATTCTCTTCTATTGCAGCAACAAGCCCCCTGCCCATTCCTTTCTATCATCAACTACACGTCCCACTGAGAATGATAAGGAGGAATGTGAGGCACTACAAAAGCTACACAGTTGTGTGCGCACACTGCAGCTCCCCTCTTAGTTTGTCAGGGAAAGCAATTCCATACATGGCCTCACATGCGACAGCAGTGACACTGGCAATGTAATAGGTTATTCTGTTTCTTCTGATGTCAGGGACAAATAGCATATAAATGCAAGTGAATATAGAAATAGGAAGTATCTTACAACTACCAGTTGCAGGGAATACAGGCCTTAAATAAAGAGCTCTGCCTGGATCAATGGTATTTTTAAATAGCATGGTAGGTTCACATAGCCACCCTGATGTCTCTACACATACATATACTGCTCTTCCTTACCATCTCTCCTTGGAGCGATGGTTATTAATTGCCTTAGTAAAAGAAGTGGTCAATCTTCTGTCCTCCTGTCTCCTCTTCCCTTGGTCCTCCAATCTCATCTGCTCTAAATAGAGTTCCTCCTCACAAACAAAATAACTAAAAAGCTTTGAGCCAGTTGCCCATCTGGTATTTTGATGGATTACTGTAAAACAGGGGAGGGATGATGAACATCCTCCTTCCATTGGCTGCTAAATTCAGTTAGTACTACTTTGTTGGCCATATTTCACAACATAACATTCAGTAATATCTATACCATTTTAGAGTGTACAATACTGTTAGCCTAAGCGTGCCATGGACATGGTATTTTATAATGAATGAACTTTATTTGTAGCCAGTCTCTCAGAAATACAATTTTTCTGTTTCAGTTACATTTAACAAACTGGTTTGGTTAATGTTAATATTCATATTTCAACAATGCTAAAAATTAAAACTATGCTTTGCTTACAGGAATCAGCAATTTATTTTTTTTTGTGGGAGATTCTTTGGAATCTCTAACCCCCAAAAATACTTCATTCTCTGTCAGTCTATAAGCATTTAAGTTTGTGATATTACCAATGCTGAGGTGCACAACTTAAATATAAGCAGTATAAATCCATGTTGCCACTGTGGGCAAATGCAGCACAAACATCTTATCTAAACCAAAGTTTGTCGACTTAGCACATTATACTTGATGCTGTGTGTCACCTGTCTCTTGTTTGTCTATAGATTAGCACAAAAATGTCATTGCAAACTAAGTGAATAGGGCACAGACTAAGCACCTGCCACTTTTAAAACTCTTTAGAAGACTCTCTTGTTTATTTTGTAAGCACCCAGGGGTGCAGTTAAATAACTGCATTGAAACAAACAATACTGGTGATTATTAAGGAGGCTTTTCACATGAAAATTTACTTCAGAAAAAAATGTTTTGCAGATGTAGAGAAGAAAACTGTATCACTAAGAACCACTCAAAATACTTTGGTGGACTAAAACACCTTTATTTTTCTCTTGGCGATCTGCCAAGTTCACTGTCGGTTTGAAAAGAATTCTATAGCTGGAGGCTAAAGCAGAAACTGCAATGATTTAAAGGAGAATTGGCTACAGTAAGAATGATAATGCACCATATCGTTAAAATGCAACTGGCATCTTAGCTTCCCTACAGCTCTTGAAAATGTGCTTACTCCTCAACTATTTACCAAGAAAGGAGCAGAAACAATTGAAATCACACAATATAGAAAAATGTTTAAAGAACTTAGAAAAGAAGTACATGCAGAATAATTTGCTGGTAGAGCTCTTAAAATAACGATGCATTATACATAGCCAGATTACAAAGAAAAGCATATGGAAATATACAGCTGAATTTACTACTACATTAATTTATCTCAATTAAACATATAGCAAATGAATTAATAATGAAGGTCCACTTACATTTAGGAAATTAAAGCTTTATTTCAGCTTGCGGATTAAACATTTAAATGTCATAGGCCTGATAATATTCACATTTTAATGCTTGGAGGATCATCAACTGCTTTCTAAACTGCTTGGGAAATTAGATTTAGAAAGTCTTTGCATCAAAGCCTTGTATAGCAGTCTTCTCTGGAAGGCTGTTTTGCAAGACTAAGACTATTACAGAAAATAGCTATAGTTTCACAGTGAAGGAAGAGTTCAGAAAGGCCTTCAGCAGTTTCAGATAACAGAATTTGTTATTCAGATGTTGCTTACTCTAACAAGATAATAATATGCAGGCTTGAGTCAGAAAACTGCGCAACTGTTTTTCAGGTTCATAGGGAAGAATTTATTTACAACTAGATGCTTAACTTGCAAACTCTGTTGATAAGATTTCCCTCACAAAATTCAGTTTGACAGATTTCATTTGTTCAATAGTTGTGTCCAGTTTCACAATTAAATAGAGCTGCTTCACTCAGCATTTATAAATGACATCAGGTGCCATAGCAACATGATTACAAGTTTCCATCAATTTGCAGAGCTGAGTAAATAATTATCAGTGAATAATTAACTAAACAAAATTAGCCTCTTTTTCTGCTTCCAGCACGTCCACAAGCAGATTGTATTTTCTCAAATGTATTCCTTATTTAAACCACATGGAAACACTCCAGACCCCACAGAACCAGATCTTCAATATGCTATAACTCCATATGAGGTAGATGACTAGCTAAAAGAGATATGCAGGACCTCCCATGGGAAGAGCAAAACAAACAGAGTCAGGAAGGGGGGGGGGGGAATGGTAAGTACTACTGAAGAGAGGATTGTGATTTAAATATTTAAGTACTTCAATATTTTCTTTCATCCAGGTCTAAATAATATAGGCCTCCTAACACCAAATAATTGTTAATTATAAAAAAATTGACTGTGCAGAACACTTTAATCAGAAGTCACCAAACAAGGATTTTCAGAGAAGGCTCATGGCTAGAGCTTGTGTCCAATGGGATAGTACTGGCTCCCGGATGATTAACTCACTTAAAATACCCCATCTCAATGGAAAGGAAAGTATGCGTCATAGTTCTTGCAAGAACACCGTCCCCCCCCAAATCAGCCAGATCGTATTTCTAATACTACAGCCCCAGAAAGCTACCACTTTCTTTGTCATAGGACCACTAATAAGAAGCTTGTGCTTGTGTGGTAATAAAGTATTTATTAGTTCACAAATCTGAGACCAGAAGAGGGTACTGAACTTTTAGTAACAGCTACAAGCCTGTGTATCCTTCTTGCAGAAAGTGAAATCTCCCTGAACTGGGAATGCAGCGTTACTTTATGGAAGCAGTCCTGCAGGACATGGAGAGGCCGAATGTTTTAGACTCGTCAACTACATTGGCCAGTTCTTGTTTCTTACAAGTATTTTACTTGGGAACTAGAAGGCAGTGAGACAGCACAAAAGAGAAAAGAGACCTTGCCTTTCTTTACAAGAAATGTACTAGTCACAGAATGAAAGGAAGACAAATCACTAGGATGTTTTTCTTCCCTACCTTATTAGGAAGGAAGGATGCAACAAAGAATTTTTTAAAGTAGGAAATTTTTTTGGCAGAAAAAAAAAAATAGTAAAGCTACACAAAAGAGGGTTACAAATTCTTCAGTCTAAGTAAGAAGTTATTCTCGTTATAGCACGTACTAGTAGTCACAGATCTACTTTAGTACAAAAAGGAGCAAACACTGTAGTTCAGACAAATTTCACTGTTAAGCCTGGCAAATCTAAGAACAAGGTTTAGCTTTCTGTGTTGTTTGCAGGCCTATGTGTTATACCGGAATTGCTTCCATAGAAGCTGAATGACTGTTGGGTAAACCTCCTCAGCTGAAGCAGCAGAGCTGCACTTTAAAATTCAAAGAAAATAGTTCACAGTCTTGCTAGGAAACACTCTTTATAACCTTGACCATGTTCCTTACAGCTGGGAAGGCATTTGATGTCTCTGCTACTCATGTCTTCTAGGCTGGTTAGAAAGCAAAAAACCCTCAAACTCTTGTGTACCTGGGTTGCAAGTTAGTTGGCACCATATGAAGCTGTCCTTTAGAAGTTGGGTTTTTTGTTAATTCAAAAAAGAAAAAAAAAAAGTGGCCCCAGACAGTAGCAAACAGCACAAAGTGTAAAGCCTAGGACAAGTTTGCTAAAGTTGTGGAAGGTACATTCCAGTGGTAACCTGTCAGCCCCACTTAAATAAGTGTTTGTTAGCCCCTTCTTGAGAGGGATGCAGTAATTCCCATCCCATCAAAGAGATCCCAGCACAGCTTCTATTGACAAAACGTTGCCTCACATTCTTTGGTAGGTATGTTCTACCCCAGTCACTAGGAAATAGGGATGTGCTGCGATTCCTACTTTGCATAACTGAGACACAGAGACTGACCAACTTCTACAAGGGCAGAAGTAGCTTATGGCAAAAGTAAGGAATTATATCAGCATTTCTGAAGACTTGACTCACTCCCCAAGAAGGATGTTCTTCTTTTTAAACTCTCCAATTTCTTTTTTTAATGGAAAAATGCCAGTATCAAACTGTAAACAGACTTGTTTTCACAGATTTCCTCTGTCTCTCTCTGGAATCCAATACTAAACTGAGTGTATATTGATATGTATGAAAAAATCTGAAGATGAAGTGATAAAACATCCACTCTAATTTAATTAGTTTTTAGCCACTTCTAAAAAAAAAAAAAAATAATGCTGAAACCTTGAGTCAGCTGTTAATGTTACTACAGCGATTTGCCTTCCAAGCGACTTTTTACACCACTAATGGTGCTAAATTCACTGCTTTGAGATCTGACAGGAAAAACTGGAAATTATGACTTTCTCCTACTCTCAGCATTATCTCAAAAGGTAACACTAGGCTTGATTTTCTCACCTAAGGACCCTTCCACATTGACAACTACACAGGTTTGTCTATCCACTGCCTTTCAGCATGTTTAAGCCAGCAGAGGAGACTACAAGATGTTTTGCTGTTGATACTCCATCTCTTCTGTATTAAGCATGATTTCTACCATCTGATTGCTTTCACGTTGTCTGGCAGATAAACCTGAATGAATATTAACTCTCGCTCACTTATTCAGGATAAGATAGCAGCCGTTTGCCAGATGAAGCATGTAAAGCATGCAAAGGTGACAACAGCCCTTTCACCATCTCTTAACAAGGTCTTCCACAATCCACTGCGGCTCCTGCAGCACACTGTGATGTTGCTTTCTGCCTGCTCCTGGATTGGAGACTCCAGCCAGGTCTCCCTAACAAATAAACCCTATAATGATTTTTTTTAAAAAAAAAAAAAAAAAACACAACATATGTCACCTGGGGACTTTCTCCATAGGCCTGCACCTGGAGCTAGCCCCAGGGCACATGTACACTGCTTGGGAATGGATCAAGGCAGTACTAACGTGCCTTCTAAAGCATCTGCTCTCTTCCTATTTTTTTTTGTGTGGACGAAGGAACGAAAACACTTTTCGTGTGTCCTAGCAACCCAGGAAACAGATATCAGAGAGATCTGAGTCTTTATAACAAGCTGAGATCCACACTGAAACATTTCCTTGCTGCTGCTCCAGAAGTACAAGCATTGTCCTGTTCATGGTGCAAATCTACATAGAACAGTCATTTCTATCCAAGCAGTGATCTCTGCTCAGCAACCCAGCAAAACACTAACTAAAGATCTCCAGGGAAAGATCCATTAACACATTATTTACTTATCCTTGTTTCTTTCCTTTTTTTTTTTTTGTCCCCTGACAAAAAACCTACAGTTGCATGTAATGTCTCTTTTTGCTTTGATGATTTAATGCCTTGTTACTACAGCAATTAGATATCAAACAGAAAATAGTAAGCAAATGTAAGTGCAGTCAAATATGTTACAAGTGTTAATGATATTTTCCACAAAATAAAACCACATGCTCTTGGCTACCTTAACCTCTGACACATAGCTTCAACCTAAATAAAGTTTTCATGGAAGTTCAGAACATATTTATCACACTAGATGTCACAAACCTTTTATCTTTAATAGAGAAGCACAATTAAGGAATAAGCATATGATTCAGAAGACTTCAGGTTTTCAGGTCTGATGCAGATTTGGCTTTTGAGGAAAGGAGACCTGATTTCAGCTGATACAGGCTAGAGTCAAATCCCTGACTTGAGTGGGCTTTGGATTGAGTCACCCTCTTCCACACCAGAGGAAAATAAGCCTTTTGGTTTCTTAGAAGAGAGATGTCTCTCAACTGATAAGATCATGTAATACCCGAATAAATATATTGATACTTTTGTCAAAAGGAAGACCTCAAATAAACCCAAAGATCTACTGGGCTATACACAGTAGAATCAGTACCCCAAAAGAGTTCATGGTAAAAAGCATATGAGGAAAGAAAGCTTAGTTTCCTATAGTCCACAAATGGGAAGCTAAAGCACAGAGATTGGGGGGCGGCGGGCAGCTCTCTTCATAAGTTCTTAACCTTGAGACCTTAACCACATGCTCTGAACTCAGTTGCTTACATTATTACATGCCTCCGCAAATTTTGTGCACATGTTCAAGAAAAATCTACAGTTATTTCTACTGATTGTTCATATTATTAATATTTAATAACTTTACATTTCATTTTAATAGAGGATCACCGGAGCTTGATAGTGACAGAAATACCTAACTGCATCACTAGTGACCATTCTGATATAATCTGGCCTGTTTACAAGTAGCCCCATTAGAAAACATTTAGAACATTATTCTGAAAAGTAAGCTGACTACACTTCCTTGCAAAAAAATCAGTGATGTGAAGTTAGAGGTGTGATAGGTTAGACTGTGATATTTTCATTCTGTGTGCCCTACAACAAATATTAAGAATCATTTCAAAACATAAAATAAATTCTGGGAAACCATATCTTTTTAGATGTCTATAGCAAAGACACCTATGATAAATCTAATTGGATTTTGCTATGAGCATATTGGCAGTATAACATCTGAAATCTAAATGTGTCATTGTAGATTGAGTCATTTTATATCTTCACTTAGGTGTTAAAAAACAGCACACACAAACACACAACGGTGGGAACTGAAGGAGAGAGATGCAGTGGGCAGAGAGAAACAGCACCACACTCAGAATAAGCCACAATGATTCAGAAACAGAACATGACCTCTCCATTCACCTCTCCCCAGTGTCAGAAAAAAAAAGGTAGATTGGGACAGGTTAAGAGTAGGACTTTTTCATCTTTAGGCATCTGAAAATATTTAAAAACTGTTTTCTGTTATCTGGAAACATTATAAAAAAACAGGTAATAGCAGCAGATCTTTGTTATCTGTTAAGCATAAATTTCCATTATGATTTTTAATTAAATGTCAGAGACAAAAGAAATTGCTGGCTAGAAAGCAGAGTTAGGAATGTATGGCTTTGACACAGACTTTCTGAACAATGTTTGACAAGTCCCTTAACCCTTCTCAGTCTCAATTTACCCATTCATGAAGGGAGGCCGGTGACATTTAGCTGTGTAACAGAAGTAGCTCATTTGATATTCATTAAAGACTCCAAGATCTGTGAATGGTAGATGTTAAAGTCTTATAAAGTTCTATTATTTCCTCAACAACTTCCCTTCAAGTCCTCCTTTTTCTGGAAAGGATGACCAGAAAAACCCACCAAGCAGATATTGCTGTAGCTCCTATGTAAGAGGAGAAGTGTAGTTCTTAGGACGTAAGCCCTACAGGACATCAGACACTGATGAAGAAGCCCCCTTCCAACTCCACTCCCCCTTTTCAGGGCACATTAAGTTTTCTTAAGTAGTTCCACAAGGCATTTTCCTTACTCACTAGACCAACATGGTTCAGTAGACAAATGTAGTTTGTCATTTCTGCAGGACTTTTGTTTATATCCTTTGGAAAAAATTGTTCCAGTCATCTTTGGCACAAGTGATTTTTTCTCTCTACCTTTCTGACTTTCAGTCTACAACAGGATGAACTACCAGACTCCTAGGAATGAAGATTAAAGCCCTCTTACTTTAAAAGTCCCCAGGAATTCAAAGCAAGGACTGGTTCACATACACATATTCCCTTTAACACTGTAAGCACCTCACAATAACAACTACATTTGTCTCAATCAAAAAATATCAGTATTAAATTCTAAAAATAGCCCTTACCAGCTCATTAGTGTGCAGGATCTGCACGCCAGACCATAGAAAAATCATTACGTGATAGAATTGAAAACTGAGAACTGCACTGTCTGAAGTGGCTGGTTCTCAATCACAGAACATCCTTCTTCTCAGTGCCCTGTTTTGCTCTGATTATTTTACACTTTTACTCATCTGTTCTCTAGCTCCTCCCAGAATCATAGAATAGAATCATAAAATCATTTAGGTTGGAAAGGACCTTTAAGATCATCAAGTCCAACCATAAACCTAGGACGGCCAAGACCACCACTAAACCATGTCCCTAAGCACCACATCTACACGTCTTTTAAATACCCCCAGGGATGGGGACTCAACTACTTCCCTGGGCAGCATGTTCCACTGCTTGACAACCCTTTTGATGAAGAATTTTCTCCTAATATCCAGTCTGAACCTTCTCTGGTGCAACTTCAAGCCACTTCCTCTTGTCCTATTGCTTGTTACCAGGGAGAAGAGACCACGACACCCATCTCACTACAATCTCTTTTCAGGTAGTTGTAGAGAGTGACAAGGTCTCCCCTGAGCCTCCTTTTTCACCAGGCTAAAGACCCCCAGCTCCCTCAGCCACTCCCCACGAGACTTGTGCTACAGACCCTTCACCAGCTTTGTTGTCCTTCTCTGGACTTGCTCCAGCACCTCAATGTCTTCCTTATAGTGAGAGACCCAAAACTGAATATAGTATTTGAGGTGCGGCCTCACCAGTGCCTGCTTCAGATACTTAGGAAGCCTGTCCTGGTGAGAGAGGATTATGCATTCTATAATCAGCTGGTTTTTCTTGATTTGCCAAGACACTTGATGCTGTGCAGTTCAAGATTCCCTTAAAACAGGGTCTGGGTACACTCAAAGGTAGCCTGGAATAGCACCCACTTCCTCAGAGATCCCATGGGATTTTCACCTGGAGCATTATACATCTCAGTTTGAATAATGCCTTCCTATTTGGCCGATGTTGCTCTTTTCTAGTATTCAGTTCCAAATCTTTTGTTTTTGAAAAACAAACTACTAGAGCAAACTATGTAAGTTATTTTCACTTTTTGCAGTCCTCTCTGGTGGACTTCTACACTTCTTACCATGATCTCTGCACCACTTGGGCACCAATGTTGAGAGGAAGGCTTGCCAAAATCCACACACCTTTAGAGATCTCAGTGTAGCTTTTGAGAATAACAGGGTCACCACTGAAGAATCCATCAGGTTCATTTTCCACTTTCTTGTGTTGGGGCAAAGCAAGGGTAGCCCCACCAAATTCACTCAGTAGCAGTGTTTGCTGTCAACTATTGTCACCTAATTGTTTTTTTCTGGAAGAAATAAAGCTGTTCATTCAGTAAAAATTCACTGGAGAAAATGACTACAGTCTTACTCTATTGAGTCAGATGAAGATCAAAATATAAAGCAACATAGTTCAATTTAGTTCAGTTGTTACAGCTAGTTACATTTATACCACAAATTTTTGTTTATTTTATTAACATCTACAGTCTAGACTTCTGTTCTGCCACTAGAGTTTGGTTCGCCATTATATTCATAGAATACTCCTAGAATCATCACAAGATCTTCTCAAACTTCACTGTAGCTCTTAGAAAACTGCTGTCAGTGTACCCAAGCAGTATATGCATTTTTCACATCATGCAGAAGCATGTGCCTCCGTAGAAGAGATCAGCATGCAGACCAAAATGTTAAAAAGAATCAGGGAACGACACTTGAGCAGATGAAGATGCATTCCAATTTTTCTTTCTCTCTTTCAGCCTTCCTCACCCCAAGACACATAGTCCAGATATATATGTAAAGTAGAGCAGTTAATAACAGACTGAGATAGATTGACACGGCATTTAGCTAAACAGATACTGAGATTCCAGGATACCTGTTGCACTCTAGCTGATAGGAACTTCACAAGCTCAGAGTCAAAACTGACTTCACAAAACCGCAACAGCACATTTCACCTTTGCCAACAGATGTTGTGTAAGTTGGTTTATAGTCCTGTGCTAAGGGCATATCATCCCAACTTTTCTATTTCAGCTGAAAGAAAACCCACTGTCTGATAAGCTAACATGATGAATGTTCCAAGGACCACACAAATCAGTAGAAAACCCAGGAGTTTCTGAACTAAACTTCCCTGTTTTTTTAAATTCCACCCAAGTTAAAATAGATTTTGCAAGTCTTACTGACATCTATATACATGCACATTATCCTGCCTATTATGAATTCTCAAAAAATACTGAATATTCAGAACATAAAAGTTCTATTTTGGTCAATGTTAAATGCTAGCAAGAAAAAACTGCTATCTCTGTTAAGAAACAAAAACCAAATATTGCACAAATTTATTTGTAAGACGTGATCTTAAAAAAATGCTATTATAAAGACAGCTTTTCAAACGTTCATTAACTTTCATAAAAGAGTATTATGACTTCAGAAACCATACAATATGGGAATGAGGCCTTGTATCTTCTATTCATTTATCCTCATTTTTCCAACAATAAAAGAACATAAGACTCTATTGTCATAAATACTGTATAGATATATTGACACTACAAAGCATGCAAACAACTCGGGAGTCCTGTGTGCTTTCTTCACAGGACAGGAGAGGCCACTATCAATCCTTCATCTGAAGAGCAATGAAGAGTATAAACTGATGTAAATTTTTTTTTTAATTCAAATTTTTGATATAGAACTATTTTAAGATCTCCTCGGCACCCTCCCCTCTGCCTTCCTTTGGAGAATTGTATGAAGCATGTACAATTCAAGCATCATTATTTCTACAGTTACATTCTTTTGACAAAGGAGAAAGTCTGTGACAAAATAGACAAGTCGCTGGTTGGTAAAATATGAGTGATATGTTAAACAGATCAAGGAATGCACAGAGTTGAATTCTAATCTCCCTTTCAGGCATTTCAGACTGTTTTAAAACCAAGTTCAGTTTCTCTACGTCATGGTCTTCTTGAACCGTAGTCATTACAGTACCTCTAAATGCAATGAAGGGTGAACCACAAAAGATCTGTATCACAGATCTGTTCTGATAAGCATTAAAATTTGACATTTCTAGTCAGCAATTCTCAATTCCTAGAGAATTTCTAGTTGGCTAGAAGTACTGTGATACACAGCCTTTCTGTCAGTCTTTTATTTATTTTATGCTTTCATGCTAAGTTGAGAAGGGGATGATGCTTTTTACCCAAAATTAGAAAAAGAGAGATTGAACTAGGGTTTTATAAATTAAAAGGGAAAAAAAAAGAATATGATCTTATCCTTGCTACAAAAAAAAACCCCAACAACAAAAAAACCAAACAAAACACACACACAAACGAGAAGGCCACCCCATTGGGCTTCCATCTATTTGAACCAGCTCACTGAGGCCTACTTTAAATTTTGAGATACAGCATGTTCCTTCGTAGGCCTGGACTTAAAAGGAAAAGCAAGCACGAACTCTTAGAACTGACACTGTCTGCAAGACTGTCACACAAGGAAGGAGGGGGGAAAAAAAAAAAAAAAGGAATAAACCACAGCTACAGCTTGAATAAGAACAAAGACTTAGACAAACACATAGAAAAATAAGAAAGGAACAATAACTGAGGGAAAAGTTTACCATGTACTCATAAGAATACTACATGCAATTTTGCAAATCATATAGTGTAGTACTCAAAACTCCAAGACTTTATTCTGTGAGAGAAATCATTATGGTTATAGACTTATGAGAAAGTAAGGCTTGTAAACTGGTAAGACCCTTTCTTTCTAAATCAGAAGGAGAAAGAAAAGCAAGTGCAAAACAAGAAACCAGCATCCAATAGATTAAGTATTAAGCGTACAAAGCTTCCTGAAAGCAGACAGAAAATCTGCCAAGTTTTTTCTTATGCTTATTGAATTGAAAGTCAGCATAATCCAGCCTAGAAAGAAAAAGCATTATGGAGACCAGTATCACTTTGTA